>NW_027476439.1:200000-231753 GCF_051020955.1 Megalopta genalis | reverse complement strand
ACGTTTCTACATAGGGATTAAGCATTTAGAACGAAATCTAATGTCAGAAAATGGCACTTTACTCTTGACATTTTTCGGTTTTTTCAATTTTCTGGAAAATCCTATCATTAGATTTTTTAAAAATACGATATTCTTGCTTAACTAACGTTTTTACATAGGGATTAAGCATTTAGAACGAAATCTAATGTAGGAAAATGGTACTTTACTCTTGATCGGTACGTTGGGACTTTGAAAATATTCGGGCGTACGCGGCGCGCTCGGCGCTTCGAACAGCTCCGGTGTCCCCATTATTTTCGATTTACGGCTAAAATAAATTTTTCTAATTTTTTTCAATAACATATTCCTGCTAAAATAACTTTTTTACATAGGGATTAAGCATTTAGAACGATACATTGTTTAAAATAAGGGCACTTTACTCTTGACATTTTACGGTTTTTTCAATTTTCTGAAAAATCCTATCATTAGATTTTTTTAAAAATACGATATTCTTGCTTAACTAACGTTTCTACATAGGGATTAAGCATTTAGAACGAAATCTAATGTCAGAAAATGGCACTTTACTCTTGACATTTTTCGGTTTTTTCAATTTCTGGAAAATCCTATCATTAGATTTTTTTAAAAAATACGATATTCTTGCTTAACTAACGTTTTTACATAGGGATTAAGCATTTAGAACGAAATCTAATGTAGGAAAATGGTACTTTACTCTTGATCGGTACGTTGGGACTTTGAAAATATTCGGGCGTACGTGGCGCGCTCGGCGCTTCGAACAGCTCCGGTGTCCCCATTATTTTCGATTTACGGCTAAAATAAATTTTTCTAATTTTTTTCAATAACATATTCCTGCTAAAATAACTTTTTTACATAGGGATTAAGCATTTAGAACGATACATTGTTTAAAATAAGGGCACTTTACTCTTGACATTTACGGTTTTTTCAATTTTCTGAAAAATCCTATCATTAGATTTTTTTAAAAATACGATATTCTTGCTTAACTAACGTTTCTACATAGGGATTAAGCATTTAGAACGAAATCTAATGTCAGAAAATGGCACTTTACTCTTGACATTTTCCGGTTTTTTCAATTTTCTGGAAAATCCTATCATTAGATTTTTTTAAAAATACGATATTCTTGCTTAACTAACGTTTTTACATAGGATTAAGCATTTAGAACGAAATCTAATGTAGGAAAATGGTACTTTACTCTTGATCGGTACGTTGGGACTTTGAAAATATTCGGGCGTTCCAATCGCTCGTCTGTTGCATCATAGCGCGTCTCGGCGCAATCGACCGATTCGCTCGATCCATTATTTTCGATTTACGGCTAAAATAAATTTTTCTAATTTTTTTCAATAACATATTCCTGCTTAAATAACTTTTTTACATAGGGATTAAGCATTTAGAACGATACATTGTTTAAAATAAGGGCACTTTACTCTTGACATTTTACGGTTTTTTCAATTTTCTGAAAAATCCTATCATTAGATTTTTTTAAAAATACGATATTCTTGCTTAACTAACGTTTCTACATAGGGATTAAGCATTTAGAACGAAATCTAATGTCAGAAAATGGCACTTTACTCTTGACATTTTCGGTTTTTTCATTTTCTGAAAATCCTATCATTAGATTTTTTTAAAAATACGATATTCTTGCTTAACTAACGTTTTTACATAGGGATTAAGCATTTAGAACGAAATCTAATGTAGGAAAATGGTACTTTACTCTTGATCGGTACGTTGGGACTTTGAAAATATTCGGGCGTTCCAATCGCTCGTCTGTTGCATCATTGCGCGTCTCGGCGCAATCGACCGATTCGCTCGATCCATTATTTTCGATTTACGGCTAAAATAAATTTTTCTAATTTTTTTCAATAACATATTCCTGCTAAAATAACTTTTTTACATAGGGATTAAGCATTTAGAACGATACATTGTTTAAAATAAGGGCACTTTACTCTTGACATTTTACGGTTTTTTCAATTTTCTGAAAAATCCTATCATTAGATTTTTTTAAAAATACGATATTCTTGCTTAACTAAC
The DNA here is from genome assembly GCF_051020955.1 of Megalopta genalis. NCBI lineage: Eukaryota > Metazoa > Arthropoda > Insecta > Hymenoptera > Halictidae > Megalopta > Megalopta genalis. The sequence continues at coordinate 229,713 of NW_027476439.1, read as the reverse complement.
GTTTCTACATAGGGATTAAGCATTTAGAACGAAATCTAATGTCAGAAAATGGCACTTTACTCTTGACATTTTTCGGTTTTTTCAATTTTCTGGAAAATCCTATCATTAGATTTTTTTAAAAATACGATATTCTTGCTTAACTAACGTTTTTACATAGGGATTAAGCATTTAGAACGAAATCTAATGTAGGAAAATGGTACTTTACTCTTGATCGGTACGTTGGGACTTTGAAAATATTCGGGCGTACGCGGCGCGCTCGGCGCTTCGAACAGCTCCGGTGTCCCCATTATTTTCGATTTACGGCTAAAATAAATTTTTCTAATTTTTTTCAATAACATATTCCTGCTAAAATAACTTTTTTACATAGGGATTAAGCATTTAGAACGATACATTGTTTAAAATAAGGGCACTTTACTCTTGACATTTTACGGTTTTTTCAATTTTCTGAAAAATCCTATCATTAGATTTTTTTAAAAATACGATATTCTTGCTTAACTAACGTTTCTACATAGGGATTAAGCATTTAGAACGAAATCTAATGTCAGAAAATGGCACTTTACTCTTGACATTTTTCGGTTTTTTCAATTTTCTGGAAAATCCTATCATTAGATTTTTTTAAAAATACGATATTCTTGCTTAACTAACGTTTTTACATAGGGATTAAGCATTTAGAACGAAATCTAATGTAGGAAAATGGTACTTTACTCTTGATCGGTACGTTGGGACTTTGAAAATATTCGGGCGTTCCAATCGCTCGTCTGTTGCATCATAGCGCGTCTCGGCGCAATCGACCGATTCGCTCGATCCATTATTTTCGATTTACGGCTAAAATAAATTTTTCTAATTTTTTTCAATAACATATTCCTGCTTAAATAACTTTTTTACATAGGGATTAAGCATTTAGAACGATACATTGTTTAAAATAAGGGCACTTTACTCTTGACATTTTACGGTTTTTTCAATTTTCTGAAAAATCCTATCATTAGATTTTTTTAAAAATACGATATTCTTGCTTAACTAACGTTTCTACATAGGGATTAAGCATTTAGAACGAAATCTAATGTCAGAAAATGGCACTTTACTCTTGACATTTTTCGGTTTTTTCAATTTTCTGGAAAATCCTATCATTAGATTTTTTTAAAATACGATATTCTTGCTTAACTAACGTTTTTACATAGGGATTAAGCATTTAGAACGAAATCTAATGTAGGAAAATGGTACTTTACTCTTGATCGGTACGTTGGGACTTTGAAAATATTCGGGCGTACGCGGCGCGCTCGGCGCTTCGAACAGCTCCGGTGTCCCCATTATTTTCGATTTACGGCTAAAATAAATTTTTCTAATTTTTTTCAATAACATATTCCTGCTAAAATAACTTTTTTACATAGGGATTAAGCATTTAGAACGATACATTGTTTAAAATAAGGGCACTTTACTCTTGACATTTTACGGTTTTTTCAATTTTCTGAAAAATCCTATCATTAGATTTTTTTAAAAATACGATATTCTTGCTTAACTAACGTTTCTACATAGGGATTAAGCATTTAGAACGAAATCTAATGTCAGAAAATGGCACTTTACTCTTGACATTTTTCGGTTTTTTCAATTTTCTGGAAAATCCTATCATTAGATTTTTTTAAAAATACGATATTCTTGCTTAACTAACGTTTTTACATAGGGATTAAGCATTTAGAACGAAATCTAATGTAGGAAAATGGTACTTTACTCTTGATCGGTACGTTGGGACTTTGAAAATATTCGGGGGTTCCAATCGCTCGTCTGTTGCATCATAGCGCGTCTCGGCGCAATCGACCGATTCGCTCGATCCATTATTTTCGATTTACGGCTAAAATAAATTTTTCTAATTTTTTTCAATAACATATTCCTGCTTAAATAACTTTTTTACATAGGGATTAAGCATTTAGAACGATACATTGTTTAAAATAAGGGCACTTTACTCTTGACATTTTACGGTTTTTTCAATTTTCTGAAAAATCCTATCATTAGATTTTTTTAAAAATACGATATTCTTGCTTAACTAACGTTTCTACATAGGGATTAAGCATTTAGAACGAAATCTAATGTCAGAAAATGGCACTTTACTCTTGACATTTTTCGGTTTTTTCAATTTTCTGGGAAATCCTATCATTAGATTTTTTTAAAAATACGATATTCTTGCTTAACTAACGTTTTTACATAGGGATTAAGCATTTAGAACGAAATCTAATGTAGGAAAATGGTACTTTACTCTTGATCGGTACGTTGGGACTTTGAAAATATTCGGGCGTTCCAATCGCTCGTCTGTTGCATCATAGCGCGTCTCGGCGCAATCGACCGATTCGCTCGATCCATTATTTTCGATTTACGGCTAAAATAAATTTTTCTAATTTTTTTCAATAACATATTCCTGCTAAAATAACTTTTTTACATAGGGATTAAGCATTTAGAACGATACATTGTTTAAAATAAGGGCACTTTACTCTTGACATTTTACGGTTTTTTCAATTTTCTGAAAAATCCTATCATTAGATTTTTTTAAAAATACGATATTCTTGCTTAACTAACGTTTCTACATAGGGATTAAGCATTTAGAACGAAATCTAATGTCAGAAAATGGCACTTTACTCTTGACATTTTTCGGTTTTTTCAATTTTCTGGAAAATCCTATCATTAGATTTTTTTAAAAATACGATATTCTTGCTTAACTAACGTTTTTACATAGGGATTAAGCATTTAGAACGAAATCTAATGTAGGAAAATGGTACTTTACTCTTGATCGGTACGTTGGGACTTTGAAAATATTCGGGCGTTCCAATCGCTCGTCTGTTGCATCATAGCGCGTCTCGGCGCAATCGACCGATTCGCTCGATCCATTATTTTCGATTTACGGCTAAAATAAATTTTTCTAATTTTTTTCAATAACATATTCCTGCTTAAATAACTTTTTTACATAGGGATTAAGCATTTAGAACGATACATTGTTTAAAATAAGGGCACTTTACTCTTGACATTTTACGGTTTTTTCAATTTTCTGAAAAATCCTATCATTAGATTTTTTTAAAAATACGATATTCTTGCTTAACTAACGTTTCTACATAGGGATTAAGCATTTAGAACGAAATCTAATGTCAGAAAATGGCACTTTACTCTTGACATTTTTCGGTTTTTTCAATTTTCTGGAAAATCCTATCATTAGATTTTTTTAAAAATACGATATTCTTGCTTAACTAACGTTTTTACATAGGGATTAAGCATTTAGAACGAAATCTAATGTAGGAAAATGGTACTTTACTCTTGATCGGTACGTTGGGACTTTGAAAATATTCGGGCGTACGCGGCGCGCTCGGCGCTTCGAACAGCTCCGGTGTCCCCATTATTTTCGATTTACGGCTAAAATAAATTTTTCTAATTTTTTTCAATAACATATTCCTGCTAAAATAACTTTTTTACATAGGGATTAAGCATTTAGAACGATACATTGTTTAAAATAAGGGCACTTTACTCTTGACATTTTACGGTTTTTTCAATTTTCTGAAAAATCCTATCATTAGATTTTTTTAAAAATACGATATTCTTGCTTAACTAACGTTTCTACATAGGGATTAAGCATTTAGAACGAAATCTAATGTCAGAAAATGGCACTTTACTCTTGACATTTTTCGGTTTTTTCAATTTTCTGGAAAATCCTATCATTAGATTTTTTTAAAAATACGATATTCTTGCTTAACTAACGTTTTTACATAGGGATTAAGCATTTAGAACGAAATCTAATGTAGGAAAATGGTACTTTACTCTTGATCGGTACGTTGGGACTTTGAAAATATTCGGGCGTACGTGGCGCGCTCGGCGCTTCGAACAGCTCCGGTGTCCCCATTATTTTCGATTTACGGCTAAAATAAATTTTTCTAATTTTTTTCAATAACATATTCCTGCTAAAATAACTTTTTTACATAGGGATTAAGCATTTAGAACGATACATTGTTTAAAATAAGGGCACTTTACTCTTGACATTTTACGGTTTTTTCAATTTTCTGAAAAATCCTATCATTAGATTTTTTTAAAAATACGATATTCTTGCTTAACTAACGTTTCTACATAGGGATTAAGCATTTAGAACGAAATCTAATGTCAGAAAATGGCACTTTACTCTTGACATTTTTCGGTTTTTTCAATTTTCTGGAAAATCCTATCATTAGATTTTTTTAAAAATACGATATTCTTGCTTAACTAACGTTTTTACATAGGGATTAAGCATTTAGAACGAAATCTAATGTAGGAAAATGGTACTTTACTCTTGATCGGTACGTTGGGACTTTGAAAATATTCGGGCGTTCCAATCGCTCGTCTGTTGCATCATAGCGCGTCTCGGCGCAATCGACCGATTCGCTCGATCCATTATTTTCGATTTACGGCTAAAATAAATTTTTCTAATTTTTTTCAATAACATATTCCTGCTTAAATAACTTTTTTACATAGGGATTAAGCATTTAGAACGATACATTGTTTAAAATAAGGGCACTTTACTCTTGACATTTTACGGTTTTTTCAATTTTCTGAAAAATCCTATCATTAGATTTTTTTAAAAATACGATATTCTTGCTTAACTAACGTTTTTACATAGGGATTAAGCATTTAGAACGAAATCTAATGTAGGAAAATGGTACTTTACTCTTGATCGGTACGTTGGGACTTTGAAAATATTCGGGGGTTCCAATCGCTCGTCTGTTGCATCATAGCGCGTCTCGGCGCAATCGACCGATTCGCTCGATCCATTATTTTCGATTTACGGCTAAAATAAATTTTTCTAATTTTTTTCAATAACATATTCCTGCTTAAATAACTTTTTTACATAGGGATTAAGCATTTAGAACGATACATTGTTTAAAATAAGGGCACTTTACTCTTGACATTTTACGGTTTTTTCAATTTTCTGAAAAATCCTATCATTAGATTTTTTTAAAAATACGATATTCTTGCTTAACTAACGTTTCTACATAGGGATTAAGCATTTAGAACGAAATCTAATGTCAGAAAATGGCACTTTACTCTTGACATTTTTCGGTTTTTTCAATTTTCTGGAAAATCCTATCATTAGATTTTTTTAAAAATACGATATTCTTGCTTAACTAACGTTTTTACATAGGGATTAAGCATTTAGAACGAAATCTAATGTAGGAAAATGGTACTTTACTCTTGATCGGTACGTTGGGACTTTGAAAATATTCGGGCGTACGCGGCGCGCTCGGCGCTTCGAACAGCTCCGGTGTCCCCATTATTTTCGATTTACGGCTAAAATAAATTTTTCTAATTTTTTTCAATAACATATTCCTGCTTAAATAACTTTTTTACATAGGGATTAAGCATTTAGAACGATACATTGTTTAAAGTAAGGGCACTTTACTCTTGACATTTTACGGTTTTTTCAATTTTCTGAAAAATCCTATCATTAGATTTTTTTAAAAATACGATATTCTTGCTTAACTAACGTTTCTACATAGGGATTAAGCATTTAGAACGAAATCTAATGTCAGAAAATGGCACTTTACTCTTGACATTTTTCGGTTTTTTCAATTTTCTGGAAAATCCTATCATTAGATTTTTTTAAAAATACGATATTCTTGCTTAACTAACGTTTTTACATAGGGATTAAGCATTTAGAACGAAATCTAATGTAGGAAAATGGTACTTTACTCTTGATCGGTACGTTGGGACTTTGAAAATATTCGGGCGTTCCAATCGCTCGTCTGTTGCATCATAGCGCGTCTCGGCGCAATCGACCGATTCGCTCGATCCATTATTTTCGATTTACGGCTAAAATAAATTTTTCTAATTTTTTTCAATAACATATTCCTGCTTAAATAACTTTTTTACATAGGGATTAAGCATTTAGAACGATACATTGTTTAAAATAAGGGCACTTTACTCTTGACATTTTACGGTTTTTTCAATTTTCTGAAAAATCCTATCATTAGATTTTTTTAAAAATACGATATTCTTGCTTAACTAACGTTTCTACATAGGGATTAAGCATTTAGAACGAAATCTAATGTCAGAAAATGGCACTTTACTCTTGACATTTTTCGGTTTTTTCAATTTTCTGGAAAATCCTATCATTAGATTTTTTTAAAAATACGATATTCTTGCTTAACTAACGTTTTTACATAGGGATTAAGCATTTAGAACGAAATCTAATGTAGGAAAATGGTACTTTACTCTTGATCGGTACGTTGGGACTTTGAAAATATTCGGGCGTACGCGGCGCGCTCGGCGCTTCGAACAGCTCCGGTGTCCCCATTATTTTCGATTTACGGCTAAAATAAATTTTTCTAATTTTTTTCAATAACATATTCCTGCTAAAATAACTTTTTTACATAGGGATTAAGCATTTAGAACGATACATTGTTTAAAATAAGGGCACTTTACTCTTGACATTTTACGGTTTTTTCAATTTTCTGAAAAATCCTATCATTAGATTTTTTTAAAAATACGATATTCTTGCTTAACTAACGTTTCTACATAGGGATTAAGCATTTAGAACGAAATCTAATGTCAGAAAATGGCACTTTACTCTTGACATTTTTCGGTTTTTTCAATTTTCTGGAAAATCCTATCATTAGATTTTTTTAAAAATACGATATTCTTGCTTAACTAACGTTTTTACATAGGGATTAAGCATTTAGAACGAAATCTAATGTAGGAAAATGGTACTTTACTCTTGATCGGTACGTTGGGACTTTGAAAATATTCGGGGGTTCCAATCGCTCGTCTGTTGCATCATAGCGCGTCTCGGCGCAATCGACCGATTCGCTCGATCCATTATTTTCGATTTACGGCTAAAATAAATTTTTCTAATTTTTTTCAATAACATATTCCTGCTTAAATAACTTTTTTACATAGGGATTAAGCATTTAGAACGATACATTGTTTAAAATAAGGGCACTTTACTCTTGACATTTTACGGTTTTTTCAATTTTCTGAAAAATCCTATCATTAGATTTTTTTAAAAATACGATATTCTTGCTTAACTAACGTTTCTACATAGGGATTAAGCATTTAGAACGAAATCTAATGTCAGAAAATGGCACTTTACTCTTGACATTTTTCGGTTTTTTCAATTTTCTGGGAAATCCTATCATTAGATTTTTTTAAAAATACGATATTCTTGCTTAACTAACGTTTTTACATAGGGATTAAGCATTTAGAACGAAATCTAATGTAGGAAAATGGTACTTTACTCTTGATCGGTACGTTGGGACTTTGAAAATATTCGGGCGTTCCAATCGCTCGTCTGTTGCATCATAGCGCGTCTCGGCGCAATCGACCGATTCGCTCGATCCATTATTTTCGATTTACGGCTAAAATAAATTTTTCTAATTTTTTTCAATAACATATTCCTGCTAAAATAACTTTTTTACATAGGGATTAAGCATTTAGAACGATACATTGTTTAAAATAAGGGCACTTTACTCTTGACATTTTACGGTTTTTTCAATTTTCTGAAAAATCCTATCATTAGATTTTTTTAAAAATACGATATTCTTGCTTAACTAACGTTTCTACATAGGGATTAAGCATTTAGAACGAAATCTAATGTCAGAAAATGGCACTTTACTCTTGACATTTTTCGGTTTTTTCAATTTTCTGGAAAATCCTATCATTAGATTTTTTTAAAAATACGATATTCTTGCTTAACTAACGTTTTTACATAGGGATTAAGCATTTAGAACGAAATCTAATGTAGGAAAATGGTACTTTACTCTTGATCGGTACGTTGGGACTTTGAAAATATTCGGGCGTTCCAATCGCTCGTCTGTTGCATCATAGCGCGTCTCGGCGCAATCGACCGATTCGCTCGATCCATTATTTTCGATTTACGGCTAAAATAAATTTTTCTAATTTTTTTCAATAACATATTCCTGCTTAAATAACTTTTTTACATAGGGATTAAGCATTTAGAACGATACATTGTTTAAAATAAGGGCACTTTACTCTTGACATTTTACGGTTTTTTCAATTTTCTGAAAAATCCTATCATTAGATTTTTTTAAAAATACGATATTCTTGCTTAACTAACGTTTCTACATAGGGATTAAGCATTTAGAACGAAATCTAATGTCAGAAAATGGCACTTTACTCTTGACATTTTTCGGTTTTTTCAATTTTCTGGAAAATCCTATCATTAGATTTTTTTAAAAATACGATATTCTTGCTTAACTAACGTTTTTACATAGGGATTAAGCATTTAGAACGAAATCTAATGTAGGAAAATGGTACTTTACTCTTGATCGGTACGTTGGGACTTTGAAAATATTCGGGCGTACGCGGCGCGCTCGGCGCTTCGAACAGCTCCGGTGTCCCCATTATTTTCGATTTACGGCTAAAATAAATTTTTCTAATTTTTTTCAATAACATATTCCTGCTAAAATAACTTTTTTACATAGGGATTAAGCATTTAGAACGATACATTGTTTAAAATAAGGGCACTTTACTCTTGACATTTTACGGTTTTTTCAATTTTCTGAAAAATCCTATCATTAGATTTTTTTAAAAATACGATATTCTTGCTTAACTAACGTTTCTACATAGGGATTAAGCATTTAGAACGAAATCTAATGTCAGAAAATGGCACTTTACTCTTGACATTTTTCGGTTTTTTCAATTTTCTGGAAAATCCTATCATTAGATTTTTTTAAAAATACGATATTCTTGCTTAACTAACGTTTTTACATAGGGATTAAGCATTTAGAACGAAATCTAATGTAGGAAAATGGTACTTTACTCTTGATCGGTACGTTGGGACTTTGAAAATATTCGGGCGTACGTGGCGCGCTCGGCGCTTCGAACAGCTCCGGTGTCCCCATTATTTTCGATTTACGGCTAAAATAAATTTTTCTAATTTTTTTCAATAACATATTCCTGCTAAAATAACTTTTTTACATAGGGATTAAGCATTTAGAACGATACATTGTTTAAAATAAGGGCACTTTACTCTTGACATTTTACGGTTTTTTCAATTTTCTGAAAAATCCTATCATTAGATTTTTTTAAAAATACGATATTCTTGCTTAACTAACGTTTCTACATAGGGATTAAGCATTTAGAACGAAATCTAATGTCAGAAAATGGCACTTTACTCTTGACATTTTTCGGTTTTTTCAATTTTCTGGAAAATCCTATCATTAGATTTTTTTAAAAATACGATATTCTTGCTTAACTAACGTTTTTACATAGGGATTAAGCATTTAGAACGAAATCTAATGTAGGAAAATGGTACTTTACTCTTGATCGGTACGTTGGGACTTTGAAAATATTCGGGCGTTCCAATCGCTCGTCTGTTGCATCATAGCGCGTCTCGGCGCAATCGACCGATTCGCTCGATCCATTATTTTCGATTTACGGCTAAAATAAATTTTTCTAATTTTTTTCAATAACATATTCCTGCTTAAATAACTTTTTTACATAGGGATTAAGCATTTAGAACGATACATTGTTTAAAATAAGGGCACTTTACTCTTGACATTTTACGGTTTTTTCAATTTTCTGAAAAATCCTATCATTAGATTTTTTTAAAAATACGATATTCTTGCTTAACTAACGTTTCTACATAGGGATTAAGCATTTAGAACGAAATCTAATGTCAGAAAATGGCACTTTACTCTTGACATTTTTCGGTTTTTTCAATTTTCTGGAAAATCCTATCATTAGATTTTTTTAAAAATACGATATTCTTGCTTAACTAACGTTTTTACATAGGGATTAAGCATTTAGAACGAAATCTAATGTAGGAAAATGGTACTTTACTCTTGATCGGTACGTTGGGACTTTGAAAATATTCGGGCGTTCCAATCGCTCGTCTGTTGCATCATAGCGCGTCTCGGCGCAATCGACCGATTCGCTCGATCCATTATTTTCGATTTACGGCTAAAATAAATTTTTCTAATTTTTTTCAATAACATATTCCTGCTTAAATAACTTTTTTACATAGGGATTAAGCATTTAGAACGATACATTGTTTAAAATAAGGGCACTTTACTCTTGACATTTTACGGTTTTTTCAATTTTCTGAAAAATCCTATCATTAGATTTTTTTAAAAATACGATATTCTTGCTTAACTAACGTTTCTACATAGGGATTAAGCATTTAGAACGAAATCTAATGTCAGAAAATGGCACTTTACTCTTGACATTTTTCGGTTTTTTCAATTTTCTGGAAAATCCTATCATTAGATTTTTTTAAAAATACGATATTCTTGCTTAACTAACGTTTTTACATAGGGATTAAGCATTTAGAACGAAATCTAATGTAGGAAAATGGTACTTTACTCTTGATCGGTACGTTGGGACTTTGAAAATATTCGGGCGTTCCAATCGCTCGTCTGTTGCATCATTGCGCGTCTCGGCGCAATCGACCGATTCGCTCGATCCATTATTTTCGATTTACGGCTAAAATAAATTTTTCTAATTTTTTTCAATAACATATTCCTGCTAAAATAACTTTTTTACATAGGGATTAAGCATTTAGAACGATACATTGTTTAAAATAAGGGCACTTTACTCTTGACATTTTACGGTTTTTTCAATTTTCTGAAAAATCCTATCATTAGATTTTTTTAAAAATACGATATTCTTGCTTAACTAACGTTTCTACATAGGGATTAAGCATTTAGAACGAAATCTAATGTCAGAAAATGGCACTTTACTCTTGACATTTTTCGGTTTTTTCAATTTTCTGGAAAATCCTATCATTAGATTTTTTTAAAAATACGATATTCTTGCTTAGCTAACGTTTTTACATAGGGATTAAGCATTTAGAACGAAATCTAATGTAGGAAAATGGTACTTTACTCTTGATCGGTACGTTGGGACTTTGAAAATATTCGGGCGTACGCGGCGCGCTCGGCGCTTCGAACAGCTCCGGTGTCCCCATTATTTTCGATTTACGGCTAAAATAAATTTTTCTAATTTTTTTCAATAACATATTCCTGCTAAAATAACTTTTTTACATAGGGATTAAGCATTTAGAACGATACATTGTTTAAAATAAGGGCACTTTACTCTTGACATTTTACGGTTTTTTCAATTTTCTGAAAAATCCTATCATTAGATTTTTTTAAAAATACGATATTCTTGCTTAACTAACGTTTCTACATAGGGATTAAGCATTTAGAACGAAATCTAATGTCAGAAAATGGCACTTTACTCTTGACATTTTTCGGTTTTTTCAATTTTCTGGAAAATCCTATCATTAGATTTTTTTAAAAATACGATATTCTTGCTTAACTAACGTTTTTACATAGGGATTAAGCATTTAGAACGAAATCTAATGTAGGAAAATGGTACTTTACTCTTGATCGGTACGTTGGGACTTTGAAAATATTCGGGCGTTCCAATCGCTCGTCTGTTGCATCATAGCGCGTCTCGGCGCAATCGACCGATTCGCTCGATCCATTATTTTCGATTTACGGCTAAAATAAATTTTTCTAATTTTTTTCAATAACATATTCCTGCTTAAATAACTTTTTTACATAGGGATTAAGCATTTAGAACGATACATTGTTTAAAATAAGGGCACTTTACTCTTGACATTTTACGGTTTTTTCAATTTTCTGAAAAATCCTATCATTAGATTTTTTTAAAAATACGATATTCTTGCTTAACTAACGTTTCTACATAGGGATTAAGCATTTAGAACGAAATCTAATGTCAGAAAATGGCACTTTACTCTTGACATTTTTCGGTTTTTTCAATTTTCTGGAAAATCCTATCATTAGATTTTTTTAAAAATACGATATTCTTGCTTAACTAACGTTTTTACATAGGGATTAAGCATTTAGAACGAAATCTAATGTAGGAAAATGGTACTTTACTCTTGATCGGTACGTTGGGACTTTGAAAATATTCGGGCGTACGCGGCGCGCTCGGCGCTTCGAACAGCTCCGGTGTCCCCATTATTTTCGATTTACGGCTAAAATAAATTTTTCTAATTTTTTTCAATAACATATTCCTGCTAAAATAACTTTTTTACATAGGGATTAAGCATTTAGAACGATACATTGTTTAAAATAAGGGCACTTTACTCTTGACATTTTACGGTTTTTTCAATTTTCTGAAAAATCCTATCATTAGATTTTTTTAAAAATACGATATTCTTGCTTAACTAACGTTTCTACATAGGGATTAAGCATTTAGAACGAAATCTAATGTCAGAAAATGGCACTTTACTCTTGACATTTTTCGGTTTTTTCAATTTTCTGGAAAATCCTATCATTAGATTTTTTTAAAAATACGATATTCTTGCTTAACTAACGTTTTTACATAGGGATTAAGCATTTAGAACGAAATCTAATGTAGGAAAATGGTACTTTACTCTTGATCGGTACGTTGGGACTTTGAAAATATTCGGGCGTTCCAATCGCTCGTCTGTTGCATCATAGCGCGTCTCGGCGCAATCGACCGATTCGCTCGATCCATTATTTTCGATTTACGGCTAAAATAAATTTTTCTAATTTTTTTCAATAACATATTCCTGCTTAAATAACTTTTTTACATAGGGATTAAGCATTTAGAACGATACATTGTTTAAAATAAGGGCACTTTACTCTTGACATTTTACGGTTTTTTCAATTTTCTGAAAAATCCTATCATTAGATTTTTTTAAAAATACGATATTCTTGCTTAACTAACGTTTCTACATAGGGATTAAGCATTTAGAACGAAATCTAATGTCAGAAAATGGCACTTTACTCTTGACATTTTTCGGTTTTTTCAATTTTCTGGGAAATCCTATCATTAGATTTTTTTAAAAATACGATATTCTTGCTTAACTAACGTTTTTACATAGGGATTAAGCATTTAGAACGAAATCTAATGTAGGAAAATGGTACTTTACTCTTGATCGGTACGTTGGGACTTTGAAAATATTCGGGCGTTCCAATCGCTCGTCTGTTGCATCATAGCGCGTCTCGGCGCAATCGACCGATTCGCTCGATCCATTATTTTCGATTTACGGCTAAAATAAATTTTTCTAATTTTTTTCAATAACATATTCCTGCTTAAATAACTTTTTTACATAGGGATTAAGCATTTAGAACGATACATTGTTTAAAATAAGGGCACTTTACTCTTGACATTTTACGGTTTTTTCAATTTTCTGAAAAATCCTATCATTAGATTTTTTTAAAAATACGATATTCTTGCTTAACTAACGTTTCTACATAGGGATTAAGCATTTAGAACGAAATCTAATGTCAGAAAATGGCACTTTACTCTTGACATTTTTCGGTTTTTTCAATTTTCTGGAAAATCCTATCATTAGATTTTTTTAAAAATACGATATTCTTGCTTAACTAACGTTTTTACATAGGGATTAAGCATTTAGAACGAAATCTAATGTAGGAAAATGGTACTTTACTCTTGATCGGTACGTTGGGACTTTGAAAATATTCGGGCGTACGCGGCGCGCTCGGCGCTTCGAACAGCTCCGGTGTCCCCATTATTTTCGATTTACGGCTAAAATAAATTTTTCTAATTTTTTTCAATAACATATTCCTGCTAAAATAACTTTTTTACATAGGGATTAAGCATTTAGAACGATACATTGTTTAAAATAAGGGCACTTTACTCTTGACATTTTACGGTTTTTTCAATTTTCTGAAAAATCCTATCATTAGATTTTTTTAAAAATACGATATTCTTGCTTAACTAACGTTTCTACATAGGGATTAAGCATTTAGAACGAAATCTAATGTCAGAAAATGGCACTTTACTCTTGACATTTTTCGGTTTTTTCAATTTTCTGGAAAATCCTATCATTAGATTTTTTTAAAAATACGATATTCTTGCTTAACTAACGTTTTTACATAGGGATTAAGCATTTAGAACGAAATCTAATGTAGGAAAATGGTACTTTACTCTTGATCGGTACGTTGGGACTTTGAAAATATTCGGGCGTACGTGGCGCGCTCGGCGCTTCGAACAGCTCCGGTGTCCCCATTATTTTCGATTTACGGCTAAAATAAATTTTTCTAATTTTTTTCAATAACATATTCCTGCTAAAATAACTTTTTTACATAGGGATTAAGCATTTAGAACGATACATTGTTTAAAATAAGGGCACTTTACTCTTGACATTTTACGGTTTTTTCAATTTTCTGAAAAATCCTATCATTAGATTTTTTTAAAAATACGATATTCTTGCTTAACTAACGTTTCTACATAGGGATTAAGCATTTAGAACGAAATCTAATGTCAGAAAATGGCACTTTACTCTTGACATTTTTCGGTTTTTTCAATTTTCTGGAAAATCCTATCATTAGATTTTTTTAAAAATACGATATTCTTGCTTAACTAACGTTTTTACATAGGGATTAAGCATTTAGAACGAAATCTAATGTAGGAAAATGGTACTTTACTCTTGATCGGTACGTTGGGACTTTGAAAATATTCGGGCGTTCCAATCGCTCGTCTGTTGCATCATAGCGCGTCTCGGCGCAATCGACCGATTCGCTCGATCCATTATTTTCGATTTACGGCTAAAATAAATTTTTCTAATTTTTTTCAATAACATATTCCTGCTTAAATAACTTTTTTACATAGGGATTAAGCATTTAGAACGATACATTGTTTAAAATAAGGGCACTTTACTCTTGACATTTTACGGTTTTTTCAATTTTCTGAAAAATCCTATCATTAGATTTTTTTAAAAATACGATATTCTTGCTTAACTAACGTTTCTACATAGGGATTAAGCATTTAGAACGAAATCTAATGTCAGAAAATGGCACTTTACTCTTGACATTTTTCGGTTTTTTCAATTTTCTGGAAAATCCTATCATTAGATTTTTTTAAAAATACGATATTCTTGCTTAACTAACGTTTTTACATAGGGATTAAGCATTTAGAACGAAATCTAATGTAGGAAAATGGTACTTTACTCTTGATCGGTACGTTGGGACTTTGAAAATATTCGGGCGTTCCAATCGCTCGTCTGTTGCATCATTGCGCGTCTCGGCGCAATCGACCGATTCGCTCGATCCATTATTTTCGATTTACGGCTAAAATAAATTTTTCTAATTTTTTTCAATAACATATTCCTGCTAAAATAACTTTTTTACATAGGGATTAAGCATTTAGAACGATACATTGTTTAAAATAAGGGCACTTTACTCTTGACATTTTACGGTTTTTTCAATTTTCTGAAAAATCCTATCATTAGATTTTTTTAAAAATACGATATTCTTGCTTAACTAACGTTTCTACATAGGGATTAAGCATTTAGAACGAAATCTAATGTCAGAAAATGGCACTTTACTCTTGACATTTTTCGGTTTTTTCAATTTTCTGGAAAATCCTATCATTAGATTTTTTTAAAAATACGATATTCTTGCTTAACTAACGTTTTTACATAGGGATTAAGCATTTAGAACGAAATCTAATGTAGGAAAATGGTACTTTACTCTTGATCGGTACGTTGGGACTTTGAAAATATTCGGGCGTTCCAATCGCTCGTCTGTTGCATCATAGCGCGTCTCGGCGCAATCGACCGATTCGCTCGATCCATTATTTTCGATTTACGGCTAAAATAAATTTTTCTAATTTTTTTCAATAACATATTCCTGCTTAAATAACTTTTTTACATAGGGATTAAGCATTTAGAACGATACATTGTTTAAAATAAGGGCACTTTACTCTTGACATTTTACGGTTTTTTCAATTTTCTGAAAAATCCTATCATTAGATTTTTTTAAAAATACGATATTCTTGCTTAACTAACGTTTTTACATAGGGATTAAGCATTTAGAACGAAATCTAATGTAGGAAAATGGTACTTTACTCTTGATCGGTACGTTGGGACTTTGAAAATATTCGGGGGTTCCAATCGCTCGTCTGTTGCATCATAGCGCGTCTCGGCGCAATCGACCGATTCGCTCGATCCATTATTTTCGATTTACGGCTAAAATAAATTTTTCTAATTTTTTTCAATAACATATTCCTGCTTAAATAACTTTTTTACATAGGGATTAAGCATTTAGAACGATACATTGTTTAAAATAAGGGCACTTTACTCTTGACATTTTACGGTTTTTTCAATTTTCTGAAAAATCCTATCATTAGATTTTTTTAAAAATACGATATTCTTGCTTAACTAACGTTTCTACATAGGGGTTAAGCATTTAGAACGAAATCTAATGTCAGAAAATGGCACTTTACTCTTGACATTTTTCGGTTTTTTCAATTTTCTGGAAAATCCTATCATTAGATTTTTTTAAAAATACGATATTCTTGCTTAACTAACGTTTTTACATAGGGATTAAGCATTTAGAACGAAATCTAATGTAGGAAAATGGTACTTTACTCTTGATCGGTACGTTGGGACTTTGAAAATATTCGGGCGTACGCGGCGCGCTCGGCGCTTCGAACAGCTCCGGTGTCCCCATTATTTTCGATTTACGGCTAAAATAAATTTTTCTAATTTTTTTCAATAACATATTCCTGCTTAAATAACTTTTTTACATAGGGATTAAGCATTTAGAACGATACATTGTTTAAAGTAAGGGCACTTTACTCTTGACATTTTACGGTTTTTTCAATTTTCTGAAAAATCCTATCATTAGATTTTTTTAAAAATACGATATTCTTGCTTAACTAACGTTTCTACATAGGGATTAAGCATTTAGAACGAAATCTAATGTCAGAAAATGGCACTTTACTCTTGACATTTTTCGGTTTTTTCAATTTTCTGGAAAATCCTATCATTAGATTTTTTTAAAAATACGATATTCTTGCTTAACTAACGTTTTTACATAGGGATTAAGCATTTAGAACGAAATCTAATGTAGGAAAATGGTACTTTACTCTTGATCGGTACGTTGGGACTTTGAAAATATTCGGGCGTTCCAATCGCTCGTCTGTTGCATCATAGCGCGTCTCGGCGCAATCGACCGATTCGCTCGATCCATTATTTTCGATTTACGGCTAAAATAAATTTTTCTAATTTTTTTCAATAACATATTCCTGCTTAAATAACTTTTTTACATAGGGATTAAGCATTTAGAACGATACATTGTTTAAAATAAGGGCACTTTACTCTTGACATTTTACGGTTTTTTCAATTTTCTGAAAAATCCTATCATTAGATTTTTTTAAAAATACGATATTCTTGCTTAACTAACGTTTCTACATAGGGATTAAGCATTTAGAACGAAATCTAATGTCAGAAAATGGCACTTTACTCTTGACATTTTTCGGTTTTTTCAATTTTCTGGAAAATCCTATCATTAGATTTTTTTAAAAATACGATATTCTTGCTTAACTAACGTTTCTACATAGGGATTAAGCATTTAGAACGAAATCTAATGTCAGAAAATGGCACTTTACTCTTGACATTTTTCGGTTTTTTCAATTTTCTGGAAAATCCTATCATTAGATTTTTTTAAAAATACGATATTCTTGCTTAACTAACGTTTTTACATAGGGATTAAGCATTTAGAACGAAATCTAATGTAGGAAAATGGTACTTTACTCTTGATCGGTACGTTGGGACTTTGAAAATATTCGGGCGTTCCAATCGCTCGTCTGTTGCATCATAGCGCGTCTCGGCGCAATCGACCGATTCGCTCGATCCATTATTTTCGATTTACGGCTAAAATAAATTTTTCTAATTTTTTTCAATAACATATTCCTGCTTAAATAACTTTTTTACATAGGGATTAAGCATTTAGAACGATACATTGTTTAAAATAAGGGCACTTTACTCTTGACATTTTACGGTTTTTTCAATTTTCTGAAAAATCCTATCATTAGATTTTTTTAAAAATACGATATTCTTGCTTAACTAACGTTTCTACATAGGGATTAAGCATTTAGAACGAAATCTAATGTCAGAAAATGGCACTTTACTCTTGACATTTTTCGGTTTTTTCAATTTTCTGGAAAATCCTATCATTAGATTTTTTTAAAAATACGATATTCTTGCTTAACTAACGTTTTTACATAGGGATTAAGCATTTAGAACGAAATCTAATGTAGGAAAATGGTACTTTACTCTTGATCGGTACGTTGGGACTTTGAAAATATTCGGGCGTTCCAATCGCTCGTCTGTTGCATCATTGCGCGTCTCGGCGCAATCGACCGATTCGCTCGATCCATTATTTTCGATTTACGGCTAAAATAAATTTTTCTAATTTTTTTCAATAACATATTCCTGCTAAAATAACTTTTTTACATAGGGATTAAGCATTTAGAACGATACATTGTTTAAAATAAGGGCACTTTACTCTTGACATTTTACGGTTTTTTCAATTTTCTGAAAAATCCTATCATTAGATTTTTTTAAAAATACGATATTCTTGCTTAACTAACGTTTCTACATAGGGATTAAGCATTTAGAACGAAATCTAATGTCAGAAAATGGCACTTTACTCTTGACATTTTTCGGTTTTTTCAATTTTCTGGAAAATCCTATCATTAGATTTTTTTAAAAATACGATATTCTTGCTTAACTAACGTTTTTACATAGGGATTAAGCATTTAGAACGAAATCTAATGTAGGAAAATGGTACTTTACTCTTGATCGGTACGTTGGGACTTTGAAAATATTCGGGCGTTCCAATCGCTCGTCTGTTGCATCATAGCGCGTCTCGGCGCAATCGACCGATTCGCTCGATCCATTATTTTCGATTTACGGCTAAAATAAATTTTTCTAATTTTTTTCAATAACATATTCCTGCTTAAATAACTTTTTTACATAGGGATTAAGCATTTAGAACGATACATTGTTTAAAATAAGGGCACTTTACTCTTGACATTTTACGGTTTTTTCAATTTTCTGAAAAATCCTATCATTAGATTTTTTTAAAAATACGATATTCTTGCTTAACTAACGTTTTTACATAGGGATTAAGCATTTAGAACGAAATCTAATGTAGGAAAATGGTACTTTACTCTTGATCGGTACGTTGGGACTTTGAAAATATTCGGGGGTTCCAATCGCTCGTCTGTTGCATCATAGCGCGTCTCGGCGCAATCGACCGATTCGCTCGATCCATTATTTTCGATTTACGGCTAAAATAAATTTTTCTAATTTTTTTCAATAACATATTCCTGCTTAAATAACTTTTTTACATAGGGATTAAGCATTTAGAACGATACATTGTTTAAAATAAGGGCACTTTACTCTTGACATTTTACGGTTTTTTCAATTTTCTGAAAAATCCTATCATTAGATTTTTTTAAAAATACGATATTCTTGCTTAACTAACGTTTCTACATAGGGGTTAAGCATTTAGAACGAAATCTAATGTCAGAAAATGGCACTTTACTCTTGACATTTTTCGGTTTTTTCAATTTTCTGGAAAATCCTATCATTAGATTTTTTTAAAAATACGATATTCTTGCTTAACTAACGTTTTTACATAGGGATTAAGCATTTAGAACGAAATCTAATGTAGGAAAATGGTACTTTACTCTTGATCGGTACGTTGGGACTTTGAAAATATTCGGGCGTACGCGGCGCGCTCGGCGCTTCGAACAGCTCCGGTGTCCCCATTATTTTCGATTTACGGCTAAAATAAATTTTTCTAATTTTTTTCAATAACATATTCCTGCTTAAATAACTTTTTTACATAGGGATTAAGCATTTAGAACGATACATTGTTTAAAGTAAGGGCACTTTACTCTTGACATTTTACGGTTTTTTCAATTTTCTGAAAAATCCTATCATTAGATTTTTTTAAAAATACGATATTCTTGCTTAACTAACGTTTCTACATAGGGATTAAGCATTTAGAACGAAATCTAATGTCAGAAAATGGCACTTTACTCTTGACATTTTTCGGTTTTTTCAATTTTCTGGAAAATCCTATCATTAGATTTTTTTAAAAATACGATATTCTTGCTTAACTAACGTTTTTACATAGGGATTAAGCATTTAGAACGAAATCTAATGTAGGAAAATGGTACTTTACTCTTGATCGGTACGTTGGGACTTTGAAAATATTCGGGCGTTCCAATCGCTCGTCTGTTGCATCATAGCGCGTCTCGGCGCAATCGACCGATTCGCTCGATCCATTATTTTCGATTTACGGCTAAAATAAATTTTTCTAATTTTTTTCAATAACATATTCCTGCTTAAATAACTTTTTTACATAGGGATTAAGCATTTAGAACGATACATTGTTTAAAATAAGGGCACTTTACTCTTGACATTTTACGGTTTTTTCAATTTTCTGAAAAATCCTATCATTAGATTTTTTTAAAAATACGATATTCTTGCTTAACTAACGTTTCTACATAGGGATTAAGCATTTAGAACGAAATCTAATGTCAGAAAATGGCACTTTACTCTTGACATTTTTCGGTTTTTTCAATTTTCTGGAAAATCCTATCATTAGATTTTTTTAAAAATACGATATTCTTGCTTAACTAACGTTTTTACATAGGGATTAAGCATTTAGAACGAAATCTAATGTAGGAAAATGGTACTTTACTCTTGATCGGTACGTTGGGACTTTGAAAATATTCGGGCGTACGCGGCGCGCTCGGCGCTTCGAACAGCTCCGGTGTCCCCATTATTTTCGATTTACGGCTAAAATAAATTTTTCTAATTTTTTTCAATAACATATTCCTGCTAAAATAACTTTTTTACATAGGGATTAAGCATTTAGAACGATACATTGTTTAAAATAAGGGCACTTTACTCTTGACATTTTACGGTTTTTTCAATTTTCTGAAAAATCCTATCATTAGATTTTTTTAAAAATACGATATTCTTGCTTAACTAACGTTTCTACATAGGGATTAAGCATTTAGAACGAAATCTAATGTCAGAAAATGGCACTTTACTCTTGACATTTTTCGGTTTTTTCAATTTTCTGGAAAATCCTATCATTAGATTTTTTTAAAAATACGATATTCTTGCTTAACTAACGTTTTTACATAGGGATTAAGCATTTAGAACGAAATCTAATGTAGGAAAATGGTACTTTACTCTTGATCGGTACGTTGGGACTTTGAAAATATTCGGGGGTTCCAATCGCTCGTCTGTTGCATCATAGCGCGTCTCGGCGCAATCGACCGATTCGCTCGATCCATTATTTTCGATTTACGGCTAAAATAAATTTTTCTAATTTTTTTCAATAACATATTCCTGCTTAAATAACTTTTTTACATAGGGATTAAGCATTTAGAACGATACATTGTTTAAAATAAGGGCACTTTACTCTTGACATTTTACGGTTTTTTCAATTTTCTGAAAAATCCTATCATTAGATTTTTTTAAAAATACGATATTCTTGCTTAACTAACGTTTCTACATAGGGATTAAGCATTTAGAACGAAATCTAATGTCAGAAAATGGCACTTTACTCTTGACATTTTTCGGTTTTTTCAATTTTCTGGGAAATCCTATCATTAGATTTTTTTAAAAATACGATATTCTTGCTTAACTAACGTTTTTACATAGGGATTAAGCATTTAGAACGAAATCTAATGTAGGAAAATGGTACTTTACTCTTGATCGGTACGTTGGGACTTTGAAAATATTCGGGCGTTCCAATCGCTCGTCTGTTGCATCATAGCGCGTCTCGGCGCAATCGACCGATTCGCTCGATCCATTATTTTCGATTTACGGCTAAAATAAATTTTTCTAATTTTTTTCAATAACATATTCCTGCTTAAATAACTTTTTTACATAGGGATTAAGCATTTAGAACGATACATTGTTTAAAATAAGGGCACTTTACTCTTGACATTTTACGGTTTTTTCAATTTTCTGAAAAATCCTATCATTAGATTTTTTTAAAAATACGATATTCTTGCTTAACTAACGTTTCTACATAGGGATTAAGCATTTAGAACGAAATCTAATGTCAGAAAATGGCACTTTACTCTTGACATTTTTCGGTTTTTTCAATTTTCTGGAAAATCCTATCATTAGATTTTTTTAAAAATACGATATTCTTGCTTAACTAACGTTTTTACATAGGGATTAAGCATTTAGAACGAAATCTAATGTAGGAAAATGGTACTTTACTCTTGATCGGTACGTTGGGACTTTGAAAATATTCGGGCGTTCCAATCGCTCGTCTGTTGCATCATTGCGCGTCTCGGCGCAATCGACCGATTCGCTCGATCCATTATTTTCGATTTACGGCTAAAATAAATTTTTCTAATTTTTTTCAATAACATATTCCTGCTAAAATAACTTTTTTACATAGGGATTAAGCATTTAGAACGATACATTGTTTAAAATAAGGGCACTTTACTCTTGACATTTTACGGTTTTTTCAATTTTCTGAAAAATCCTATCATTAGATTTTTTTAAAAATACGATATTCTTGCTTAACTAACGTTTCTACATAGGGATTAAGCATTTAGAACGAAATCTAATGTCAGAAAATGGCACTTTACTCTTGACATTTTTCGGTTTTTTCAATTTTCTGGAAAATCCTATCATTAGATTTTTTTAAAAATACGATATTCTTGCTTAACTAACGTTTTTACATAGGGATTAAGCATTTAGAACGAAATCTAATGTAGGAAAATGGTACTTTACTCTTGATCGGTACGTTGGGACTTTGAAAATATTCGGGCGTTCCAATCGCTCGTCTGTTGCATCATAGCGCGTCTCGGCGCAATCGACCGATTCGCTCGATCCATTATTTTCGATTTACGGCTAAAATAAATTTTTCTAATTTTTTTCAATAACATATTCCTGCTTAAATAACTTTTTTACATAGGGATTAAGCATTTAGAACGATACATTGTTTAAAATAAGGGCACTTTACTCTTGACATTTTACGGTTTTTTCAATTTTCTGAAAAATCCTATCATTAGATTTTTTTAAAAATACGATATTCTTGCTTAACTAACGTTTTTACATAGGGATTAAGCATTTAGAACGAAATCTAATGTAGGAAAATGGTACTTTACTCTTGATCGGTACGTTGGGACTTTGAAAATATTCGGGGGTTCCAATCGCTCGTCTGTTGCATCATAGCGCGTCTCGGCGCAATCGACCGATTCGCTCGTTCCATTATTTTCGATTTACGGCTAAAATAAATTTTTCTAATTTTTTTCAATAACATATTCCTGCTTAAATAACTTTTTTACATAGGGATTAAGCATTTAGAACGATACATTGTTTAAAATAAGGGCACTTTACTCTTGACA
Organism: Megalopta genalis; assembly: GCF_051020955.1. Taxonomy (NCBI): domain Eukaryota; kingdom Metazoa; phylum Arthropoda; class Insecta; order Hymenoptera; family Halictidae; genus Megalopta; species Megalopta genalis. The sequence goes on along the minus strand of NW_027476439.1, from coordinate 206,544 downwards.
TTTTACGGTTTTTTCAATTTTCTGAAAAATCCTATCATTAGATTTTTTTAAAAATACGATATTCTTGCTTAACTAACGTTTCTACATAGGGATTAAGCATTTAGAACGAAATCTAATGTCAGAAAATGGCACTTTACTCTTGACATTTTTCGGTTTTTTCAATTTTCTGGGAAATCCTATCATTAGATTTTTTTAAAAATACGATATTCTTGCTTAACTAACGTTTTTACATAGGGATTAAGCATTTAGAACGAAATCTAATGTAGGAAAATGGTACTTTACTCTTGATCGGTACGTTGGGACTTTGAAAATATTCGGGCGTACGCGGCGCGCTCGGCGCTTCGAACAGCTCCGGTGTCCCCATTATTTTCGATTTACGGCTAAAATAAATTTTTCTAATTTTTTTCAATAACATATTCCTGCTTAAATAACTTTTTTACATAGGGATTAAGCATTTAGAACGATACATTGTTTAAAGTAAGGGCACTTTACTCTTGACATTTTACGGTTTTTTCAATTTTCTGAAAAATCCTATCATTAGATTTTTTTAAAAATACGATATTCTTGCTTAACTAACGTTTCTACATAGGGATTAAGCATTTAGAACGAAATCTAATGTCAGAAAATGGCACTTTACTCTTGACATTTTTCGGTTTTTTCAATTTTCTGGAAAATCCTATCATTAGATTTTTTTAAAAATACGATATTCTTGCTTAACTAACGTTTTTACATAGGGATTAAGCATTTAGAACGAAATCTAATGTAGGAAAATGGTACTTTACTCTTGATCGGTACGTTGGGACTTAGAAAATATTCGGCCGTACGCGGCGCGTCTCGGCGCTTCGAACAGCTCCGGTGTCCCCATTATTTTCGATTTACGGCTAAAATAAATTTTTCTAATTTTTTTCAATTACATATTCTTGCTTAGATAACTTTTTTACATAGGGATTAAGCATTTAGAACGACATATTGTTTAAAATAATGGTACTTTACTCTTGTGATTTTTCGGTTTTTTTTGATTATTTTGAAAAATAAATTTTTGTAATTTTTTTAAATACGATATTCGTGATCAGTGAACGATTTCACATATGGATTAAGCATTTAGAATCGTGCGGAAGCGTTATTAAAAAAGTTTACTCGATGCGATGGGACTTTGAAAAGTTTGTGAAAATTTTCATATTGGGAAAAAATGTGTAATTTTTTGTCTAGTTTACGGTAATGTAATTTATTTTAATGTTTACTATAAATTTTTTTTTCGTTCGTTCACGCGCTATGTTACAACAGCACGGCCGGGCGGTCTGTTGCCGCGGCGGTTTACACTCATAAGCGCGCGTGCTATTCGGCCGGCGGCGCCGGCGTCCTTGCCGGCCGTTCGGTATCTATAAGAGATACACGGTCCGTGCGAGGCGGACGGAGCAGAGCGGGTTTTGGGCCAATTCTACGATCTCGGTCGAGAAGCTGTCTCAGAGCTCCTTCGGGGCTTCGGTCCTGACTGTTTCGTGCCGTTTACGTTACGGACTTTTCTCCACACAGCGTGGCCACGGGTCGGTGTCTTTGACCGAATGGCCCATATGTGGCAAGCCCTACGGGGTTGGTTACCCGTATGCACTTTGTATGTATACTCGTACTCACTGAGCAATCGACTCTTCTGTCCGAGCGATGGAAAAATTTTTTAAAATGCATCTGTAAGATTTGGAAGCAAATCGTACCAATTGAAAACTGTGGCTAAAATGAATAGCCCAGTGGAGAGAGGAAACTATCAAAAAACTGATTTTTTAAATCAAGAGGTGTCAGAAATCGAAATGCCTAGCGCGAGCGGAAGAACACGCTTTCTCGCCAGTCCAGCATGTGTCCTGTCCGTTCTTCCTCGGCTTGCCGATTTTGCCCAGATCAGAGGTTTCGTGCTTCCGGCGGTCAGAAGATCAGCGTGAGCGTACGCGCTTCCACGACTATGGCATCACCCATGTACTTTTTCCTTTGAATATATTTGAGTACATAAAAAATATTAAAACATATAGAGAGAACTGTGTCTTGGATCTTAAAAATTTGTCAATAGCGATGATATATTATTACTTAATTTGAAGTATTTGTACGTTTTAGCTGGGACGTACATTTATCTTACAAGATGTTAATAGCGAGACTCTTGAAGATAAAATTATCTTGTGATTTTATGAAGGCAAAGATAGAAACGTACGAAGCTGGCGTACGTAGAAAAATGTGATTTTATGATAGAACAAAAATATAATACGTACGTTTTTGGGCGTACGGTAAAATATCTGTATGGTAGAAAAATGAAAGAAATTGAGCGTTAAAGAAGATATGTTACAAGCGCGGAATGTGGCAAAACTTGTACATATTTGAAAGAGAAAAGTGGTGTGTCGACCTGACATATATATATGAAACAGGCGACGATGGAAAAGGATTTAAATTTTGTCCATTTTATATATACATATTGTATAGTTCCCTGGTTGATCCTGCCAGTAGTCATATGCTTGTCTCAAAGATTAAGCCATGCATGTCTCAGTACATGCCGTATTAAGGTGAAACCGCGAATGGCTCATTAAATCAGTTATGGTTTCTTAGATCGTACTAAAATTTACTTGGATAACTGTGGTAATTCTAGAGCTAATACATGCAAAACAGAGTTCCGACCAGAGATGGTAGGAACGCTTTTATTAGATCAAAACCAATCGGTGGCGGGTGTTTACACTCGTCCATCGTTTGCTTTGGTGACTCTGAATAACTTTGTGCTGATCGCATGGTCTTATAGCACCGGCGACGCATCTTTCAAATGTCTGCCTTATCAACTGTCGATGGTAGGTTCTGCGCCTACCATGGTTGTAACGGGTAACGGGGAATCAGGGTTCGATTCCGGAGAGGGAGCCTGAGAAACGGCTACCACATCCAAGGAAGGCAGCAGGCGCGCAAATTACCCACTCCCGGCACGGGGAGGTAGTGACGAAAAATAACGATACGGGACTCATCCGAGGCCCCGTAATCGGAATGAGTACACTTTAAATCCTTTAACGAGGATCCATTGGAGGGCAAGTCTGGTGCCAGCAGCCGCGGTAATTCCAGCTCCAATAGCGTATATTAAAGTTGTTGCGGTTAAAAAGCTCGTAGTTGAATCTGTGTGTCACAGTGTCGGTTCATCGCTCGCGGTGTTTAACTGGCATTATGTGGTACGTCCTACCGGTGGGCTTTGCTCTTCACGGGGCGGTCCAACTAATATCCCATCGCGGTGCTCTTCACTGAGTGTCGAGGTGGGCCGGTACGTTTACTTTGAACAAATTAGAGTGCTCAAAGCAGGCTACCTTCGCCTGAATACTGTGTGCATGGAATAATGGAATAGGACCTCGGTTCTATTTTGTTGGTTTTCGGAACCCCGAGGTAATGATTAATAGGGACAGATGGGGGCATTCGTATTGCGACGTTAGAGGTGAAATTCTTGGATCGTCGCAAGACGGACAGAAGCGAAAGCATTTGCCAAAAATGTTTTCATTAATCAAGAACGAAAGTTAGAGGTTCGAAGGCGATCAGATACCGCCCTAGTTCTAACCATAAACGATGCCAGCTAGCGATCCGCCGAAGTTCCTACGATGACTCGGCGGGCAGCTTCCGGGAAACCAAAGCTTTTGGGTTCCGGGGGAAGTATGGTTGCAAAGCTGAAACTTAAAGGAATTGACGGAAGGGCACCACCAGGAGTGGAGCCTGCGGCTTAATTTGACTCAACACGGGAAACCTCACCAGGCCCGGACACCGGAAGGATTGACAGATTGATAGCTCTTTCTTGATTCGGTGGGTGGTGGTGCATGGCCGTTCTTAGTTGGTGGAGCGATTTGTCTGGTTAATTCCGATAACGAACGAGACTCTAGCCTGCTAAATAGACGTAATTATGGTATCTCGAAGGCTCTCGGCTTCTGCCGGTGGGGTTTTTACTACCAACGTACAAACAAATCTTCTTAGAGGGACAGGCGGCTTCTAGCCGCACGAGATTGAGCAATAACAGGTCTGTGATGCCCTTAGATGTTCTGGGCCGCACGCGCGCTACACTGAAGGAATCAGCGTGTGTTCCCTGGCCGAAAGGCCCGGGTAACCCGCTGAACCTCCTTCGTGCTAGGGATTGGGGCTTGCAATTATTCCCCATGAACGAGGAATTCCCAGTAAGCGCGAGTCATAAGCTCGCGTTGATTACGTCCCTGCCCTTTGTACACACCGCCCGTCGCTACTACCGATTGAATGATTTAGTGAGGTCTTCGGACTGGTGCGCGGCAATGTTTCGGCATTGCCGATGATGCCGGGAAGATGACCAAACTTGATTATTTAGAGGAAGTAAAAGTCGTAACAAGGTTTCCGTAGGTGAACCTGCGGAAGGATCATTACAATGTTCCAATATATCTCAAAGAGAGAGGAGAGGAGGAGAGAAAATGAATTCGATTAGTTTGTGGATAAGAATTCATATAAAAAAAAAAGATATTGTTGAGCCCGCCAGATCATTCGTGCGTGATTTACACGGCCAGACGTGTGTACTACACGTATTAGGCCTTTGATCTGCGTTGCGTAGGCCACAACAAATCTTTCAAAGAGAGAGAGATATATGTGTTGTTGGGGTTTGTGATTATGAAGGTGCCCCAACGCACAAAAATATATAAAAATGTACAAAGTTGGGATGTGGTGTGGTGGAGAAGAGTTGGGCCCGACCAGATCATTCGTGCGTGATTTACACGGCAGACGTGTGTACTACACGTATTAGGCCTTTGATCTGCGTTGCGTAGGCCATCTTCCTTCCAAGACACACACGTGTTGGGGTTTGTGTGATTTTATGATAGTGCCCCAACACGGAAAAATAAGCGTACGAGAAGAGTTGGGCCCGACCAGATCATTCGTGCGTGATTTATACACGGCCAGACGCGTATTATATTACACGTATTAGGCCTTTGATCTGCGTTGCGTAGGCCATCTTCTCGATAGAGAGAAAGCCAATGTATTCTTTTTTCTTTCTTTACACACACACACACAGTTGTAGTAGGACAGGGAGGGATGCGAGCGTGCTAATCACGCTTCCTCAAGTCTTCGCTGTGGTGTGTAAAAAAAAAAGAAAAAAAGGAATCGTTGGGAAAGTCCAAAGGACGAAAATATCGGGCAGTCTGAAGATAACTTAATGCTCGTTTACATTGGTATCAAGAGAGACCGGCTTGTGTAGCTCGTTTCAATGCTGTGTCGTTGTCATTGACACCCTACTCTGTTGCGCGCTAGTGGCAGCATGAGCGTGGGACGTATATATATATATGACACCCAGCTAGAGCCGGCCGTGAGTCCGTCCGGTGTAAATAACGACGAAAGGAGAGAGAAACTTTTCGAATCCAGTATCGGGTTGATAATTGTCCAGTTTGAATATCCATATCCCCGTCGTTTTTGGAGGTGATATACTCTCTGTGTTTCTTCGATAGAAGGCTTTTCAATGTTCTATTCGCTCCGACCGTCGAACTTGCAAGAAAACAGTGGTTTTGGATTTGCTCGTACATATATATATGGTTTCGACGGAAATATCTCGTTCTTTAAGGGACAATTATGTCGTTGTACGACGACTCCCGAATCTCCTTCGCGCGCTGGTTGGAGCTCTTCGGGTATCGGCTTGTTCCGAAATATAACACAAAAATGTGGTGGATAGCAAATACACATTATATTATATATGAGAGAATAAAAGGGAAAAATTACCCTGAACGGTGGATCACTTGGCTCGTGGGTCGATGAAGAACGCAGCTAATTGCGCGTCAACGTGTGAACTGCAGGACACATGAACATCGACATTTCGAACGCACATTGCGGTCCACGGATACAATTCCTGGACCACGCCTGGCTGAGGGTCGTTTACGTACTTATAAACTGCTTGCGTTGATGGCACTTGTTGCCTATATACGTACGAGCGAATGATGGGCGCTTCGTCGGCGTTTGTCGCGGTCCTATGAATATTGAGAAATTTTACGTACGTCTAACAGTCTTCGAGAGAGATGGAAATCGTGTTCGAACTAGCGTGAGTGTGGAAGGCGGTGTCGTGTGTCGTATATGTTTTATATACGTCCGCCCGTCTGAAACACCGCTTCGAAGCGGTGACAAAATCTTTTTCGGGACGATTCGTATCCGTAGAACTATCGAGATTTCACTGGTACATTTTCAACGCGCTCCCGACGTCGCCTGAAATGAAACGAGATGGGTTTAACCCACGAAAGCGTACTACACGAGTCTGTCCTATGTGAAGACTGTGTACAGAGATCGAACGAACGCATGAAAGAAATTGAACGAAAGAACACATAACCCGCAAAAATATAGAGTAGAATTGTGACCGTTGCTTCGAATTTGAATTTATATGTATATATATATCATAGCCCCAGGGAGTGGAACCTATGAGTGTGGAAGGATGTCTCTTACCGTTATGTTGCCAGAGGAAAAAAAGTCTCTCTCTTCGTACGACACATTTGTGTACGAATTGTATCGATGGCTATATAGATCCGATGTTGCACATATTCTGAGTAAAGAACACCCC
>NW_027476439.1:190000-197500 GCF_051020955.1 Megalopta genalis | reverse complement strand
ATAAATCGCAGCATATTTTGTTATTATATACATGCACAAAAAACACCCATTGGGCGAAAGGGAATCCGGTTTCTATTCCGGAACCCGGCAGCGGAACCGCATACCATTCGGGCCCTCGTAAGAGTGTTCGTCGGGGTAACCCAAAATGACCTGGAGACGCCGTCGGGAGATCCGGGGAGAGTTTTCTTTTCTGTATAAGCGTTCGAGTTCCCTGGAAACCTCTAGCAGGGAGATAGGGTTTGGAACGCGAAGAGCACCGCAGTTGCGGCGGTGTCCGGATCATCCCCTCGGACCTTGAAAATCCAGGAGAGGGCCACGTGGAGGTGTCGCGCCGGTTCGTACCCATATCCGCAGCAGGTCTCCAAGGTAAAGAGCCTCTAGTCGATAGATTAATGTAGGTAAGGGAAGTCGGCAAATTGGATCCGTAACTTCGGGATAAGGATTGGCTCTGAGGAGCGGGGCGTGTCGGGCTTGGTCGGGAAGCGGGTCTGGCTGACGTGCCGGGCCTGGGCGAGGTGAACGGCTCTCGTGGCTGGGATCCGAGCTCGGTCCCGTGCCTTGGCCTCCCGCGGATCTTCCTTGCTGCGAGGCTTCCGTGGCGTTTCCCATCGGTGCGGTCGTCCTCTTCGGCCGCCATTCAACGCTCAGCTCAGAACTGGCACGGACTAGGGGAATCCGACTGTCTAATTAAAACAAAGCATTGCGATGGCCCCCACGGGTGTTGACGCAATGTGATTTCTGCCCAGTGCTCTGAATGTCAACGTGAAGAAATTCAAAAAAGCGCGGGTAAACGGCGGGAGTAACTATGACTCTCTTAAGGTAGCCAAATGCCTCGTCATCTAATTAGTGACGCGCATGAATGGATTAACGAGATTCCCATCTGTCCCTATCTACTGACTCCGCTCTCAACCGCCGTGGTGAACGGACGTGCGACAAGTCGCTCCGAAGTTAATCCGCGTCGTTTCGTAAACGGTAGTTTAAAAGTGACAAAAATTAAAAATTTTTTGTATCAACGTGCAGTGTTTTTTACCAACAACAACCTTGTGCAGTTCATTTGTTGATTGTTTTAACGTTAAAAAAGTTATAAGCATAAACATTTACTTTAAATTGTTCGCGTCCGTAAATTTTGACTACCTGCGCCGTCCCGGATTACAAGGGTCGCCGGCCAGGTAACGGTACCGCTTAACGGTAAAAGTAACGGTTTCTCGGCCTGTAGTACATTCCTCCGCGAAAACTCCTTAGCAACCGTCCCTAGTTACGCGCAAATTTCTTGATACGTACATTATTTTTCACGTGTGAGTTTCCAAAAATCCGAAGAAAAAAAAAATCCGTGTGCAACTCCTAGACGACCTGGACGCCAGCCCAGCAGCCAACCGCCAGCCGACAAACCCACCACCTCGCCAGCCGACCACAACAGACAGGATGGAAGCCGATACATCCGATACAGAGGGCTACATCAAAGTAAGTAAACGCAACAGAAAAAATAAACGTAGAATAGTCTCCGACGCAGAATTAGACTCTGACACCCCGCTAACCAACGTGCCCTCTCAAAAGCCCCCCAAAACCCGGAGAAAATCCGAAGCCCCTTCTCCGCCCCCGGTCACACCTGCCCCCAACAATCCGCAAAACAACAGCAGCAAGACGGCCGCCGTCACTCCCTCCCCCGATCTCACCGCGAACGAACTTCGCTTAAAATCCGAAAAGGTCTCAATGGCCTTATTGAACTTCTTAATGGACCAGGACAACGGTCTCTATCCCGAAGCATCGCAGTTTATCGCCAGTAAACTCGCGAAACTGCAAAGTATCCTTGGAGCGTCCCTCCTCCGCTGCAGTAACCTCGAGGGCCAAATCCACGCCATCACCTCCGAAAATAAAATGCAGCGCAAGACCCTCGAGACAGTCACTGAAAAGTGTCAAGTCTCGAAAGAACCCTCCCGACCCACCACCTACGCCGAAAGAGTCGGAGTCCGCTCCAAAACTGCGGCTCTTTCAAATTTAAAACAGAACCCTCCTAGCGCGATCACGATCCTTCCACAGGATCCCAAGGTCTTCGAATCCAGTGAGAAGACCAAGGAAGCAGTCCTGAAGCTCGTTTCCCCTTCCGAGAACAAATTGCAAATAAAGAGCATCAGGAGGATCCAGGGCAACGGGATCCTAGTCGAGTCCTCTAAAAATTCTGACCTAACCACCCTTCAAGGCAACGCGCAGTTGAAAGCTGCCGGCCTAATAGTAGGAGCCCCGCTAAAGAAAAATCCCAGAATAATATTGTACGACGTCCCGAAACTCGAGAGTGACGAAGCCACACTTAAGGCTATCGTCAACCAGAATCTCGACGGCCCCGAAAAATCTATTTCCCAACAGATCAAACTCGCATTTAAATCAGGCGACAAAAACAGAGATAGATGCAACTGGATTCTAGAAGTGTCTAAACAGGCCCGCGACATCCTCGTCAAGAAAGAGCGAGTCTACGTCGCATGGAATTGTTGCCGCGTCAACGATTACATCGCGGCGACCCGCTGTTACAAGTGCCACAGCTTCGGTCACACGACGAAATACTGCCGCGCCGAGAAAGACATTTGTGGTCATTGCGCCGAGCAAGACCACACTTTCAAAACATGCCCAAACAAGGCCAAACCGTCCTGCTGCCATAATTGCCAGAAAACCGGCAAACCCGCCACCCACTCTGTCACCCACAGCGAATGTCCGGCATACATCGCTGCTATAAATCAGGTCCTCGCTCGCACGGATTATGGTTTATAAACCTAACCACTCCCAATCCATGCCCACCCTTAAAATAGGCCAAGTATCCACTAGACGCAACACAAGTAGCACGCGAATCCTAAAAGTAGCACAAATAAACGCCGGAGGTTCTAAGACAGTAACTGACGAACTCAGACAGATAGCGACAAACAAAAAGATAGATATACTCTTGCTTCAGGAGCCCTACAGTAACGCGAACTCCATCCCAGGCTTCGGAATTACTACAAAAATCATAACCGACAAAAAACGCTTTTCAAAAATCTCTACCGCGGACAAAATTAAATCAGCAATAGTTATTTTCAACACCGAAATAGAAGCCCTTAAGATCGCACAAATAAGCAACACCCATTGCACATGCGTAGAAATCTGCACGAAAGACGACAGATTCTACATAATCAACGCGTATCTCCAATTTTGCGAAAACATAGACTCATACTTAGCCCACCTAGATAAAGCAATTACAACTCTCAAGGGGCATAAAATAATAATTAGCTTAGATTCGAACGCGAACTCCCCCCTCTGGTTCAGCAAACGCACAGATCCTCGAGGAGAGACAATGGAAGATTTCATCTCCCAACACAGACTCTTCGTAGTTAATAAGCCTTCCGCAACCTTCACATTCAACACACCTAGAGGAACTTCTAACATTGATCTCACTCTAGCGTGTGCAAACTCATTCGACAAAATCAGGTGTTGGTCGGTACATGACAGTACGACCACGAGCGACCACAGTCTAATAACCTATTCCATCCAACTATTCCACACTTCTAGCCGACCAGTCAGAACCAATAGGTTCAACGTTAAAAAAGCAGACTGGGACAAATTTCACCACTGTCTCTCCAACAAAACTACAAACGACCCGCCCCCCTTAGAAACCTCAACTCCAGAATCACTCGCCGCGAAAATAGAAAATAAAATCATAACAGCAGCAGAACAATCCATCCCGCAAAAAACACGCTTCCCGAAATCCGTCCCTTGGTGGACTCCGCAACTAAGCAAACTTAGAAAAGAGGTCACTGAGGCAAGACGTATCTATCAAAGAACAAAAACGAAATCGGTAAGGCAATCCTTAGGAGAGTCTTATCGAACCCTCCGAAATAAATATATATCAAAAATTAGATCCGCGAAACTCAAAAGCTGGAGAAACTTCGTCTCCAAGGAAGGAAACGAAAACGCATGGGGAATAACATACAAAATAGCAAACAAAAAACTAAAAGCAGACAAAGTATGCGAAAGTATACAAATACAAGGTGAACAAACAATCACACTACGCGACACAATAGACAAACTCTTAGCCCACCTAGTTCCAGACGATAACACGACCAACGAAACAAACAGACAAATTAACATCCGACTGGAGACGTCGTCACCTCCAGCCACGGAAAATTCTCCCCCATTCTTAAAAACAGACATAGCCACAATAGTAAAATCCCTTAAACCGAATAAAGCCCCCGGACACGACCGACTAGAAAACGTAATCATTAAGCGGGCCTGGACTACCCTACATGGGGAAATCACAGAACTGTTTAATGATTGCCTAACCCACGGCGTATTCCCAAAACAATGGAAGCGTGCTCAGATTCGTGTGCTACTTAAAGGAAAAGAGAAAGAGGAGAGCGATCCTAAGTCCTATAGGCCGATCTCTCTCCTCCCAGTCCTCGGCAAAATTCTGGAAAAGCTTATGGCCAATAAGATCCACTGCCTTCTGCACAACCATGAGCTCACCTCTGATAGACAATTCGGATTCAAACCCGGAAGGTCAACAGAGGACGCCATGGTTGAATTAAGAAAACATGTAACTTACTCTCGGAACAAATATATGATAGGTCTGCTCTTCGACATCTCAGGAGCTTTCGATTCGGTATGGTGGCCCAGCATCCTCTGGAACCTAAAAAATAGAAATTGTCCGCAAAATATATACAAAGTTATTCAAAGTTACCTCTCTGACCGAACAGCAGAGATAGTCACCTCTAGCTTCATATCCCGCAAATCAGTAAACAAAGGTTGCCCTCAAGGTTCTATCCTGGGACCCATGTTCTGGAACTTAATATTCGACGAACTTCTAAATCGCCTAAATAGTCTAGGCCACAAAGTCATTGCTTACGCGGACGACCTAATAGTCCTCACTTCAGGAGACTCTAGATTACAGTTGGAAACAACTGCAAACTCCATCACAGCCACAATCTTAGAATGGTGTAGGGAACAAAAACTCCAAATTTCATCACAGAAATCAGAAATGATTCTGCTAAAAGGCTTTCTAGATATTAGAAGACCTCCCACAGTCAAGATCGGGAACAGCTCACTTAAAATGAAAAACTCCGTTAAATATCTCGGTGTCAAATTTGGCACAAGATTAAACATAACTCCTCACCTGCAACTAATATCAAATAAAAGCAAAATGATATTTCACGCTCTTGCTACAATTGCCAAAGCCAACTGGGGACTTAACCACAAGACCCTAGCTACTATTTACAACGGAGTCTTTGTTCCTATACTCACCTACGCCGCTGCTGCCTGGTCAGACAAGGTTAACAATTCACATCACATTAGACTCTTACACAAAACTCAAAGACATGCCCTTATCAGAGTTTCAAAATCATATAGAACAATCTCATACGATGCCCTAATGGTAATCACAGGCGCAATACCGATAGAACTACTCTTAGAGGAGAGAAGAGCAAAATACAATCTAAGCAGAAATCAAAATTTCAAAATCCGAAACTTAGAATTCACAACACTACAACCAACACCATCCATAGAAATAAAAAACAAACTGCAAAAAGACATCCGGGAGCAGACTCTCGATGCCTGGCAGGAAATTTGGACCAACTCAACAAAAGGCCAGATAACACATGAGTTTTTCGGGAACGTTCGCCAAAGACTTGAAGCAAACTGGGTGGTCCTAAACCACTACGTCGTACAACTTCTATCTGGTCACGGTAACATAAGGAACATATTAAAAAGCATGAAATCCTTAGAATCAGACATCTGCGATTGTGGGCGGGCGGACAATGTACATCACATTGTCTTCGACTGCCCACACCTACGCAAAGAAAGAGAAACCCTTATGGTAGCCGTCACCAGTACAGGCATAAACTGGCCTTGCCAGCTCAGAGAACTCGTTCTAGAAGACACATTCGGACACTTCACAAAATTCGCAATAGCAGTATTGAAATATAGAGAGAACATTACATTAGAAAACGTTAGTGGAACTTAGGATCAACCCAGACCCCGGTACAGCCGTCTAGACCACGCGGGCACTAACAACAGTTAGTGTGTCTAGACGTCTATAATCTCCACATGAGAAATCATGCGGACCCGCAAGAGACCGAGCCTCGCGCTGGTGACCCCGCCTCCTCGTGGCCCCCGCTGGAAACGTCGCGCTTTCAAGCCCATGGCTTGCCATGTACCTGCAAGCGCGACGGCTAAGCGGGTCACCTCCCACACGGGACGGTCTTCCCTCCGGATGAACCTTAAATGATGACGGAGGGGTTTTTCACAAGCACGACGCATGCATGCTCCAGATGCATGCGTACCCCCTTGTCCGTGGTTTCACTCACCCTAACACCGTCGGTATAGGCTAACCAAGCCTGGTACGACGAGCTAGCGCGTCGCGCTCATTAAAGCTCATTCACAATAGATGTCCCTATCTACTGGCGGTGGCGGTCTGTGGCCACCCAGGGCGGGAGATAACCCCCGAACTAGCCCTCGCGTAGGAGGGTTGATCGGCCGAGTCGATGGGTGTATCGGCGATGAAGGCATTAGAGACCGTCAGTGCGTCGTACATGTAGTACTTCGCATAATGGCGAGGCCCTGATTTAGCATACGGGCTGTGGCGTGTTCTTTGTACAGCACTGTATGTGCTGTATGACTTCCGACTGGGGAACTGTTGTCACTCGTGGCATCAGTTCCCCAGTTTACGTTAAACGGTTTTTCAGACCGTTTTTCGTGGGCGGAACACGCCACTAGACAACACTCCGCTGGGCTCAGGAATACATGGGATGCAATCAATCCCCTGGGCAACCCAGGCCGCAAGGGGCAAACGTGCCCTAGCCACACTTGAGCCTCCACGAAAAAGGTACCGCTGGATAGCTCGTGTTCTTAAATACGCAGCGAACTGAACGAAGTGTGGTGGAGAGGAAGAGGCAGCCTCTCCGACTGCTGTCTCCCACGTGTTTGCCGTGCGTGGCGACCCTTGTCGTCGGAAAAGAGGATCCTGGGATCTGAGGGGGCCCTCTCCTGCGGGTGAGACGTCCCCAACACGTACCTTTGGCCTCTGCTTCGGCTAGATGGGCGGCTGGACGAGAAAAGCAGCCCTGGTCCAGTCAATCGGCTTGGAACGACCACACGCTTCGGGCAAGTGGGTTCTGCTGGGCGAGGACGCGGGCTGGGTAAGGAAACCGACCCAGCCAGCAGACTATATTCGGTGCGTAGCCCTAACTCAGCCTTTGGCGGGTTCCAAATTGTGTGGGTCGGTGGTGGCCGGGGAGCGCACTGGATGAAAGACCAAGACACATTATGGGTCTTAATAAAATTAATGAACAAAAAACTAAGCGTCCAAAGACGACGGGTCCAGCTCCTACTCGGAGTGAAGCCGTCGCCGCAGACGCGGGAACTGCAAATGCAGCTGTCAGTCCCCCCGCGTCTGTGAGAAAGACAAGATCCGGGAAGGTGATTAATATCGCCAATCCTCGTGTGATCTTGCAAAGATGTGTGACTCCCACGCGAGCGGTCTCGGTG
>NW_027476439.1:92500-185000 GCF_051020955.1 Megalopta genalis | reverse complement strand
GATCTAGAAAGAGACAGAGACAGTCGATCCGCGTTATGTTAAATATTTCAAGGTTCCCGATTCCACAAAATTATAAAAAGTATACGGCTGTGTAGCGGGGATCAAAACGAGTAATTTCATGTATAAAGTTTAATTAAACTCCCAATAGTTTGCCGGGAAACATCGATTCTTCCGATCTAGAAAGAGACAGAGACAGTCGATCCGCGTTATGATAAATATTTCGAGGTTCCCGATTCCACAAAATTATAAAAAGTATACGGCTGTGTAGCGGGGATCAGAACGAGTAATTTCATGTATAAAGTTTAATTAAACTCCCAATAGTTTGCCGGGAAACATCGATTCTTCCGATCTAGAAAGAGACAGAGACAGTCGATCCGCGTTATGATAAATATTTCGAGGTTCCCGATTCCACAAAATTATAAAAAGTATACGGCTGTGTAGCGGGGATCAGAACGAGTAATTTCATGTATAAAGTTTAATTAAACTCCCAATAGTTTGCCGGGAAACATCGATTCTTCCGATCTAGAAAGAGACAGAGACAGTCGATCCGCGTTATGATAAATATTTCGAGGTTCCCGATTCCACAAAATTATAAAAAGTATACGGCTGTGTAGCGGGGATCAGAACGAGTAATTTCATGTATAAAGTTTAATTAAACTCCCAATAGTTTGCCGGGAAACATCGATTCTTCCGATCTAGAAAGAGACAGAGACAGTCGATCCGCGTTATGATAAATATTTCGAGGTTCCCGATTCCACAAAATTATAAAAAGTATACGGCTGTGTAGCGGGGATCAAAACGAGTAATTTCATGTATAAAGTTTAATTAAACTCCCAATAGTTTGCCGGGAAACATCGATTATTCCGATCTAGAAAGAGACAGAGACAGTCGATCCGCGTTATGATAAATATTTCAAGGTTCCCGATTCCACAAAATTATAAAAAGTATACGGCTGTGTAGCGGGGATCAAAACGAGTAATTTCATGTATAAAGTTTAATTAATCTCCCAATAGTTTGCCGGGAAACATCGATTCTTCCGATCTAGAAAGAGACAGAGACAGTCGATCCGCGTTATGATAAATATTTCGAGGTTCCCGATTCCACAAATTTATAAAAAGTTTACGGCTGTGTAGCGGGGATCAGAACGAGTAATTTCATGTATAAAGTTTAATTAAACTCCCAATAGTTTTCCGGGAAACATCGATTCTTCCGATCTAGAAAGAGACAGAGACAGTCGATCCGCGTTATGATAAATATTTCGAGGTTCCCGATTCCACAAAATTATAAAAAGTATACGGCTGTGTAGCGGGGATCAGAACGAGTAATTTCATGTATAAAGTTTAATTAAACTCCCAATAGTTTGCCGGGAAACATCGATTCTTCCGATCTAGAAAGAGACAGAGACAGTCGATCCGCGTTATGATAAATATTTCAAGGTTCCCGATTCCACAAAATTATAAAAAGTATACGGCTGTGTAGCGGGGATCAGAACGAGTAATTTCATGTATAAAGTTTAATTAAACTCCCAATAGTTTTCCGGGAAACATCGATTCTTCCGATCTAGAAAGAGACAGAGACAGTCGATCCGCGTTATGATAAATATTTCGAGGTTCCCGATTCCACAAATTTATAAAAAGTTTACGGCTGTGTAGCGGGGATCAGAACGAGTAATTTCATGTATAAAGTTTAATTAAACTCCCAATAGTTTGCCGGGAAACATCGATTCTTCCGATCTAGAAAGAGACAGAGACAGTCGATCCGCGTTATGATAAATATTTCAAGGTTCCCGATTCCACAAAATTATAAAAAGTATACGGCTGTGTAGCGGGGATCAAAACGAGTAATTTCATGTATAAAGTTTAATTAAACTCCCAATAGTTTGCCGGGAAACATCGATTCTTCCGATCTAGAAAGAGACAGAGACAGTCGATCCGCGTTATGATAAATATTTCGAGGTTCCCGATTCCACAAAATTATAAAAAGTATACGGCTGTGTAGCGGGGATCAGAACGAGTAATTTCATGTATAAAGTTTAATTAATCTCCCAATAGTTTGCCGGGAAACATCGATTCTTCCGATCTAGAAAGAGACAGAGACAGTCGATCCGCGTTATGATAAATATTTCGAGGTTCCCGATTCCACAAATTTATAAAAAGTTTACGGCTGTGTAGCGGGGATCAGAACGAGTAATTTCATGTATAAAGTTTAATTAAACTCCCAATAGTTTTCCGGGAAACATCGATTCTTCCGATCTAGAAAGAGACAGAGACAGTCGATCCGCGTTATGATAAATATTTCGAGGTTCCCGATTCCACAAAATTATAAAAAGTATACGGCTGTGTAGCGGGGATCAGAACGAGTAATTTCATGTATAAAGTTTAATTAAACTCCCAATAGTTTGCCGGGAAACATCGATTCTTCCGATCTAGAAAGAGACAGAGACAGTCGATCCGCGTTATGATAAATATTTCAAGGTTCCCGATTCCACAAAATTATAAAAAGTATACGGCTGTGTAGCGGGGATCAGAACGAGTAATTTCATGTATAAAGTTTAATTAAACTCCCAATAGTTTTCCGGGAAACATCGATTCTTCCGATCTAGAAAGAGACAGAGACAGTCGATCCGCGTTATGATAAATATTTCGAGGTTCCCGATTCCACAAATTTATAAAAAGTTTACGGCTGTGTAGCGGGGATCAGAACGAGTAATTTCATGTATAAAGTTTAATTAAACTCCCAATAGTTTGCCGGGAAACATCGATTCTTCCGATCTAGAAAGAGACAGAGACAGTCGATCCGCGTTATGATAAATATTTCAAGGTTCCCGATTCCACAAAATTATAAAAAGTATACGGCTGTGTAGCGGGGATCAAAACGAGTAATTTCATGTATAAAGTTTAATTAAACTTCCAATAGTTTGTCGGGAAACATCGATAGTTCGATCGCGCGAGAGAGACAGAGAAACGAACAGACTTCTTTTCGATTTACGGCTAAAATAAATTTTTCTAATTTTTTTCAATAACATATTCTTGCTTAGATAACTTTTTTACATAGGGATTAAGCATTTAGAACGATACATTGTTTAAAATAAGGGCACTTTACTCTTGACATTTTACGGTTTTTTCAATTTTCTGAAAAATCCTATCATTAGATTTTTTTAAAAATACGATATTCTTGCTTAACTAACGTTTCTACATAGGGATTAAGCATTTAGAACGAAATCTAATGTCAGAAAATGGCACTTTACTCTTGACATTTTTCGGTTTTTTCAATTTTCTGGGAAATCCTATCATTAGATTTTTTTAAAAATACGATATTCTTGCTTAACTAACGTTTCTACATAGGGATTAAGCATTTAGAACGAAATCTAATGTAGGAAAATGGTACTTTACTCTTGATCGGTACGTTGGGACTTTGAAAATATTCGGGCGTTCCAATCGCTCGTCTGTTGCATCATAGCGCGTCTCGGCGCAATCGACCGATTCGCTCGATCCATTATTTTCGATTTACGGCTAAAATAAATTTTTCTAATTTTTTTCAATAACATATTCCTGCTAAAATAACTTTTTTACATAGGGATTAAGCATTTAGAACGATACATTGTTTAAAATAAGGGCACTTTACTCTTGACATTTTACGGTTTTTTCAATTTTCTGAAAATTCCTATCATTAGATTTTTTTAAAAATACGATATTCTTGCTTAACTAACGTTTCTACATAGGGATTAAGCATTTAGAACGAAATCTAATGTCAGAAAATGGCACTTTACTCTTGACATTTTTCGGTTTTTTCAATTTTCTGGGAAATCCTATCATTAGATTTTTTTAAAAATACGATATTCTTGCTTAACTAACGTTTTTACATAGGGATTAAGCATTTAGAACGAAATCTAATGTAGGAAAATGGTACTTTACTCTTGATCGGTACGTTGGGACTTTGAAAATATTCGGGCGTTCCAATCGCTCGTCTGTTGCATCATAGCGCGTCTCGGCGCAATCGACCGATTCGCTCGATCCATTATTTTCGATTTACGGCTAAAATAAATTTTTCTAATTTTTTTCAATAACATATTCCTGCTTAAATAACTTTTTTACATAGGGATTAAGCATTTAGAACGATACATTGTTTAAAATAAGGGCACTTTACTCTTGACATTTTACGGTTTTTTCAATTTTCTGAAAAATCCTATCATTAGATTTTTTTAAAAATACGATATTCTTGCTTAACTAACGTTTCTACATAGGGATTAAGCATTTAGAACGAAATCTAATGTCAGAAAATGGCACTTTACTCTTGACATTTTTCGGTTTTTTCAATTTTCTGGAAAATCCTATCATTAGATTTTTTTAAAAATACGATATTCTTGCTTAACTAACGTTTTTACATAGGGATTAAGCATTTAGAACGAAATCTAATGTAGGAAAATGGTACTTTACTCTTGATCGGTACGTTGGGACTTTGAAAATATTCGGGCGTACGCGGCGCGCTCGGCGCTTCGAACAGCTCCGGTGTCCCCATTATTTTCGATTTACGGCTAAAATAAATTTTTCTAATTTTTTTCAATAACATATTCCTGCTAAAATAACTTTTTTACATAGGGATTAAGCATTTAGAACGATACATTGTTTAAAATAAGGGCACTTTACTCTTGACATTTTACGGTTTTTTCAATTTTCTGAAAAATCCTATCATTAGATTTTTTTAAAAATACGATATTCTTGCTTAACTAACGTTTCTACATAGGGATTAAGCATTTAGAACGAAATCTAATGTCAGAAAATGGCACTTTACTCTTGACATTTTTCGGTTTTTTCAATTTTCTGGAAAATCCTATCATTAGATTTTTTTAAAAATACGATATTCTTGCTTAACTAACGTTTTTACATAGGGATTAAGCATTTAGAACGAAATCTAATGTAGGAAAATGGTACTTTACTCTTGATCGGTACGTTGGGACTTTGAAAATATTCGGGGGTTCCAATCGCTCGTCTGTTGCATCATAGCGCGTCTCGGCGCAATCGACTGATTCGCTCGATCCATTATTTTCGATTTACGGCTAAAATAAATTTTTCTAATTTTTTTCAATAACATATTCCTGCTTAAATAACTTTTTTACATAGGGATTAAGCATTTAGAACGATACATTGTTTAAAATAAGGGCACTTTACTCTTGACATTTTACGGTTTTTTCAATTTTCTGAAAAATCCTATCATTAGATTTTTTTAAAAATACGATATTCTTGCTTAACTAACGTTTCTACATAGGGATTAAGCATTTAGAACGAAATCTAATGTCAGAAAATGGCACTTTACTCTTGACATTTTTCGGTTTTTTCAATTTTCTGGGAAATCCTATCATTAGATTTTTTTAAAAATACGATATTCTTGCTTAACTAACGTTTTTACATAGGGATTAAGCATTTAGAACGAAATCTAATGTAGGAAAATGGTACTTTACTCTTGATCGGTACGTTGGGACTTTGAAAATATTCGGGCGTTCCAATCGCTCGTCTGTTGCATCATAGCGCGTCTCGGCGCAATCGACCGATTCGCTCGATCCATTATTTTCGATTTACGGCTAAAATAAATTTTTCTAATTTTTTTCAATAACATATTCCTGCTAAAATAACTTTTTTACATAGGGATTAAGCATTTAGAACGATACATTGTTTAAAATAAGGGCACTTTACTCTTGACATTTTACGGTTTTTTCAATTTTCTGAAAAATCCTATCATTAGATTTTTTTAAAAATACGATATTCTTGCTTAACTAACGTTTCTACATAGGGATTAAGCATTTAGAACGAAATCTAATGTCAGAAAATGGCACTTTACTCTTGACATTTTTCGGTTTTTTCAATTTTCTGGAAAATCCTATCATTAGATTTTTTTAAAAATACGATATTCTTGCTTAACTAACGTTTTTACATAGGGATTAAGCATTTAGAACGAAATCTAATGTAGGAAAATGGTACTTTACTCTTGATCGGTACGTTGGGACTTTGAAAATATTCGGGCGTTCCAATCGCTCGTCTGTTGCATCATAGCGCGTCTCGGCGCAATCGACCGATTCGCTCGATCCATTATTTTCGATTTACGGCTAAAATAAATTTTTCTAATTTTTTTCAATAACATATTCCTGCTTAAATAACTTTTTTACATAGGGATTAAGCATTTAGAACGATACATTGTTTAAAATAAGGGCACTTTACTCTTGACATTTTACGGTTTTTTCAATTTTCTGAAAAATCCTATCATTAGATTTTTTTAAAAATACGATATTCTTGCTTAACTAACGTTTCTACATAGGGATTAAGCATTTAGAACGAAATCTAATGTCAGAAAATGGCACTTTACTCTTGACATTTTTCGGTTTTTTCAATTTTCTGGAAAATCCTATCATTAGATTTTTTTAAAAATACGATATTCTTGCTTAACTAACGTTTTTACATAGGGATTAAGCATTTAGAACGAAATCTAATGTAGGAAAATGGTACTTTACTCTTGATCGGTACGTTGGGACTTTGAAAATATTCGGGCGTTCCAATCGCTCGTCTGTTGCATCATAGCGCGTCTCGGCGCAATCGACCGATTCGCTCGATCCATTATTTTCGATTTACGGCTAAAATAAATTTTTCTAATTTTTTTCAATAACATATTCCTGCTTAAATAACTTTTTTACATAGGGATTAAGCATTTAGAACGATACATTGTTTAAAATAAGGGCACTTTACTCTTGACATTTTACGGTTTTTTCAATTTTCTGAAAAATCCTATCATTAGATTTTTTTAAAAATACGATATTCTTGCTTAACTAACGTTTCTACATAGGGATTAAGCATTTAGAACGAAATCTAATGTCAGAAAATGGCACTTTACTCTTGACATTTTTCGGTTTTTTCAATTTTCTGGAAAATCCTATCATTAGATTTTTTTAAAAATACGATATTCTTGCTTAACTAACGTTTTTACATAGGGATTAAGCATTTAGAACGAAATCTAATGTAGGAAAATGGTACTTTACTCTTGATCGGTACGTTGGGACTTTGAAAATATTCGGGCGTACGCGGCGCGCTCGGCGCTTCGAACAGCTCCGGTGTCCCCATTATTTTCGATTTACGGCTAAAATAAATTTTTCTAATTTTTTTCAATAACATATTCCTGCTAAAATAACTTTTTTACATAGGGATTAAGCATTTAGAACGATACATTGTTTAAAATAAGGGCACTTTACTCTTGACATTTTACGGTTTTTTCAATTTTCTGAAAAATCCTATCATTAGATTTTTTTAAAAATACGATATTCTTGCTTAACTAACGTTTCTACATAGGGATTAAGCATTTAGAACGAAATCTAATGTCAGAAAATGGCACTTTACTCTTGACATTTTTCGGTTTTTTCAATTTTCTGGAAAATCCTATCATTAGATTTTTTTAAAAATACGATATTCTTGCTTAACTAACGTTTTTACATAGGGATTAAGCATTTAGAACGAAATCTAAT
Source organism: Megalopta genalis (assembly GCF_051020955.1). Lineage (NCBI taxonomy): Eukaryota > Metazoa > Arthropoda > Insecta > Hymenoptera > Halictidae > Megalopta > Megalopta genalis. The sequence goes on along the minus strand of NW_027476439.1, from coordinate 177,496 downwards.
GTAGGAAAATGGTACTTTACTCTTGATCGGTACGTTGGGACTTTGAAAATATTCGGGGGTTCCAATCGCTCGTCTGTTGCATCATAGCGCGTCTCGGCGCAATCGACCGATTCGCTCGATCCATTATTTTCGATTTACGGCTAAAATAAATTTTTCTAATTTTTTTCAATAACATATTCCTGCTTAAATAACTTTTTTACATAGGGATTAAGCATTTAGAACGATACATTGTTTAAAATAAGGGCACTTTACTCTTGACATTTTACGGTTTTTTCAATTTTCTGAAAAATCCTATCATTAGATTTTTTTAAAAATACGATATTCTTGCTTAACTAACGTTTCTACATAGGGATTAAGCATTTAGAACGAAATCTAATGTCAGAAAATGGCACTTTACTCTTGACATTTTTCGGTTTTTTCAATTTTCTGGAAAATCCTATCATTAGATTTTTTTAAAAATACGATATTCTTGCTTAACTAACGTTTTTACATAGGGATTAAGCATTTAGAACGAAATCTAATGTAGGAAAATGGTACTTTACTCTTGATCGGTACGTTGGGACTTTGAAAATATTCGGGCGTTCCAATCGCTCGTCTGTTGCATCATAGCGCGTCTCGGCGCAATCGACCGATTCGCTCGATCCATTATTTTCGATTTACGGCTAAAATAAATTTTTCTAATTTTTTTCAATAACATATTCCTGCTTAAATAACTTTTTTACATAGGGATTAAGCATTTAGAACGATACATTGTTTAAAATAAGGGCACTTTACTCTTGACATTTTACGGTTTTTTCAATTTTCTGAAAAATCCTATCATTAGATTTTTTTAAAAATACGATATTCTTGCTTAACTAACGTTTCTACATAGGGATTAAGCATTTAGAACGAAATCTAATGTCAGAAAATGGCACTTTACTCTTGACATTTTTCGGTTTTTTCAATTTTCTGGGAAATCCTATCATTAGATTTTTTTAAAAATACGATATTCTTGCTTAACTAACGTTTTTACATAGGGATTAAGCATTTAGAACGAAATCTAATGTAGGAAAATGGTACTTTACTCTTGATCGGTACGTTGGGACTTTGAAAATATTCGGGCGTTCCAATCGCTCGTCTGTTGCATCATAGCGCGTCTCGGCGCAATCGACCGATTCGCTCGATCCATTATTTTCGATTTACGGCTAAAATAAATTTTTCTAATTTTTTTCAATAACATATTCCTGCTTAAATAACTTTTTTACATAGGGATTAAGCATTTAGAACGATACATTGTTTAAAATAAGGGCACTTTACTCTTGACATTTTACGGTTTTTTCAATTTTCTGAAAAATCCTATCATTAGATTTTTTTAAAAATACGATATTCTTGCTTAACTAACGTTTCTACATAGGGATTAAGCATTTAGAACGAAATCTAATGTCAGAAAATGGCACTTTACTCTTGACATTTTTCGGTTTTTTCAATTTTCTGGAAAATCCTATCATTAGATTTTTTTAAAAATACGATATTCTTGCTTAACTAACGTTTTTACATAGGGATTAAGCATTTAGAACGAAATCTAATGTAGGAAAATGGTACTTTACTCTTGATCGGTACGTTGGGACTTTGAAAATATTCGGGCGTACGCGGCGCGCTCGGCGCTTCGAACAGCTCCGGTGTCCCCATTATTTTCGATTTACGGCTAAAATAAATTTTTCTAATTTTTTTCAATAACATATTCCTGCTAAAATAACTTTTTTACATAGGGATTAAGCATTTAGAACGATACATTGTTTAAAATAAGGGCACTTTACTCTTGACATTTTACGGTTTTTTCAATTTTCTGAAAAATCCTATCATTAGATTTTTTTAAAAATACGATATTCTTGCTTAACTAACGTTTCTACATAGGGATTAAGCATTTAGAACGAAATCTAATGTCAGAAAATGGCACTTTACTCTTGACATTTTTCGGTTTTTTCAATTTTCTGGAAAATCCTATCATTAGATTTTTTTAAAAATACGATATTCTTGCTTAACTAACGTTTTTACATAGGGATTAAGCATTTAGAACGAAATCTAATGTAGGAAAATGGTACTTTACTCTTGATCGGTACGTTGGGACTTTGAAAATATTCGGGCGTTCCAATCGCTCGTCTGTTGCATCATAGCGCGTCTCGGCGCAATCGACCGATTCGCTCGATCCATTATTTTCGATTTACGGCTAAAATAAATTTTTCTAATTTTTTTCAATAACATATTCCTGCTTAAATAACTTTTTTACATAGGGATTAAGCATTTAGAACGATACATTGTTTAAAATAAGGGCACTTTACTCTTGACATTTTACGGTTTTTTCAATTTTCTGAAAAATCCTATCATTAGATTTTTTTAAAAATACGATATTCTTGCTTAACTAACGTTTCTACATAGGGATTAAGCATTTAGAACGAAATCTAATGTCAGAAAATGGCACTTTACTCTTGACATTTTTCGGTTTTTTCAATTTTCTGGAAAATCCTATCATTAGATTTTTTTAAAAATACGATATTCTTGCTTAACTAACGTTTTTACATAGGGATTAAGCATTTAGAACGAAATCTAATGTAGGAAAATGGTACTTTACTCTTGATCGGTACGTTGGGACTTTGAAAATATTCGGGCGTTCCAATCGCTCGTCTGTTGCATCATAGCGCGTCTCGGCGCAATCGACCGATTCGCTCGATCCATTATTTTCGATTTACGGCTAAAATAAATTTTTCTAATTTTTTTCAATAACATATTCCTGCTTACATAACTTTTTTACATAGGGATTAAGCATTTAGAACGATACATTGTTTAAAATAAGGGCACTTTACTCTTGACATTTTACGGTTTTTTCAATTTTCTGAAAAATCCTATCATTAGATTTTTTTAAAAATACGATATTCTTGCTTAACTAACGTTTCTACATAGGGATTAAGCATTTAGAACGAAATCTAATGTCAGAAAATGGCACTTTACTCTTGACATTTTTCGGTTTTTTCAATTTTCTGGAAAATCCTATCATTAGATTTTTTTAAAAATACGATATTCTTGCTTAACTAACGTTTTTACATAGGGATTAAGCATTTAGAACGAAATCTAATGTAGGAAAATGGTACTTTACTCTTGATCGGTACGTTGGGACTTTGAAAATATTCGGGCGTACGCGGCGCGCTCGGCGCTTCGAACAGCTCCGGTGTCCCCATTATTTTCGATTTACGGCTAAAATAAATTTTTCTAATTTTTTTCAATAACATATTCCTGCTAAAATAACTTTTTTACATAGGGATTAAGCATTTAGAACGATACATTGTTTAAAATAAGGGCACTTTACTCTTGACATTTTACGGTTTTTTCAATTTTCTGAAAAATCCTATCATTAGATTTTTTTAAAAATACGATATTCTTGCTTAACTAACGTTTCTACATAGGGATTAAGCATTTAGAACGAAATCTAATGTCAGAAAATGGCACTTTACTCTTGACATTTTTCGGTTTTTTCAATTTTCTGGAAAATCCTATCATTAGATTTTTTTAAAAATACGATATTCTTGCTTAACTAACGTTTTTACATAGGGATTAAGCATTTAGAACGAAATCTAATGTAGGAAAATGGTACTTTACTCTTGATCGGTACGTTGGGACTTTGAAAATATTCGGGCGTTCCAATCGCTCGTCTGTTGCATCATAGCGCGTCTCGGCGCAATCGACCGATTCGCTCGATCCATTATTTTCGATTTACGGCTAAAATAAATTTTTCTAATTTTTTTCAATAACATATTCCTGCTTAAATAACTTTTTTACATAGGGATTAAGCATTTAGAACGATACATTGTTTAAAATAAGGGCACTTTACTCTTGACATTTTACGGTTTTTTCAATTTTCTGAAAAATCCTATCATTAGATTTTTTTAAAAATACGATATTCTTGCTTAACTAACGTTTCTACATAGGGATTAAGCATTTAGAACGAAATCTAATGTCAGAAAATGGCACTTTACTCTTGACATTTTTCGGTTTTTTCAATTTTCTGGAAAATCCTATCATTAGATTTTTTTAAAAATACGATATTCTTGCTTAACTAACGTTTTTACATAGGGATTAAGCATTTAGAACGAAATCTAATGTAGGAAAATGGTACTTTACTCTTGATCGGTACGTTGGGACTTTGAAAATATTCGGGCGTTCCAATCGCTCGTCTGTTGCATCATAGCGCGTCTCGGCGCAATCGACCGATTCGCTCGATCCATTATTTTCGATTTACGGCTAAAATAAATTTTTCTAATTTTTTTCAATAACATATTCCTGCTTAAATAACTTTTTTACATAGGGATTAAGCATTTAGAACGATACATTGTTTAAAATAAGGGCACTTTACTCTTGACATTTTACGGTTTTTTCAATTTTCTGAAAAATCCTATCATTAGATTTTTTTAAAAATACGATATTCTTGCTTAACTAACGTTTCTACATAGGGATTAAGCATTTAGAACGAAATCTAATGTCAGAAAATGGCACTTTACTCTTGACATTTTTCGGTTTTTTCAATTTTCTGGAAAATCCTATCATTAGATTTTTTTAAAAATACGATATTCTTGCTTAACTAACGTTTTTACATAGGGATTAAGCATTTAGAACGAAATCTAATGTAGGAAAATGGTACTTTACTCTTGATCGGTACGTTGGGACTTTGAAAATATTCGGGCGTACGCGGCGCGCTCGGCGCTTCGAACAGCTCCGGTGTCCCCATTATTTTCGATTTACGGCTAAAATAAATTTTTCTAATTTTTTTCAATAACATATTCCTGCTAAAATAACTTTTTTACATAGGGATTAAGCATTTAGAACGATACATTGTTTAAAATAAGGGCACTTTACTCTTGACATTTTACGGTTTTTTCAATTTTCTGAAAAATCCTATCATTAGATTTTTTTAAAAATACGATATTCTTGCTTAACTAACGTTTCTACATAGGGATTAAGCATTTAGAACGAAATCTAATGTCAGAAAATGGCACTTTACTCTTGACATTTTTCGGTTTTTTCAATTTTCTGGAAAATCCTATCATTAGATTTTTTTAAAAATACGATATTCTTGCTTAACTAACGTTTTTACATAGGGATTAAGCATTTAGAACGAAATCTAATGTAGGAAAATGGTACTTTACTCTTGATCGGTACGTTGGGACTTTGAAAATATTCGGGCGTTCCAATCGCTCGTCTGTTGCATCATAGCGCGTCTCGGCGCAATCGACCGATTCGCTCGATCCATTATTTTCGATTTACGGCTAAAATAAATTTTTCTAATTTTTTTCAATAACATATTCCTGCTAAAATAACTTTTTTACATAGGGATTAAGCATTTAGAACGATACATTGTTTAAAATAAGGGCACTTTACTCTTGACATTTTACGGTTTTTTCAATTTTCTGAAAAATCCTATCATTAGATTTTTTTAAAAATACGATATTCTTGCTTAACTAACGTTTCTACATAGGGATTAAGCATTTAGAACGAAATCTAATGTCAGAAAATGGCACTTTACTCTTGACATTTTTCGGTTTTTTCAATTTTCTGGGAAATCCTATCATTAGATTTTTTTAAAAATACGATATTCTTGCTTAACTAACGTTTTTACATAGGGATTAAGCATTTAGAACGAAATCTAATGTAGGAAAATGGTACTTTACTCTTGATCGGTACGTTGGGACTTTGAAAATATTCGGGCGTTCCAATCGCTCGTCTGTTGCATCATAGCGCGTCTCGGCGCAATCGACCGATTCGCTCGATCCATTATTTTCGATTTACGGCTAAAATAAATTTTTCTAATTTTTTTCAATAACATATTCCTGCTAAAATAACTTTTTTACATAGGGATTAAGCATTTAGAACGATACATTGTTTAAAATAAGGGCACTTTACTCTTGACATTTTACGGTTTTTTCAATTTTCTGAAAAATCCTATCATTAGATTTTTTTAAAAATACGATATTCTTGCTTAACTAACGTTTCTACATAGGGATTAAGCATTTAGAACGAAATCTAATGTCAGAAAATGGCACTTTACTCTTGACATTTTTCGGTTTTTTCAATTTTCTGGAAAATCCTATCATTAGATTTTTTTAAAAATACGATATTCTTGCTTAACTAACGTTTTTACATAGGGATTAAGCATTTAGAACGAAATCTAATGTAGGAAAATGGTACTTTACTCTTGATCGGTACGTTGGGACTTTGAAAATATTCGGGCGTTCCAATCGCTCGTCTGTTGCATCATAGCGCGTCTCGGCGCAATCGACCGATTCGCTCGATCCATTATTTTCGATTTACGGCTAAAATAAATTTTTCTAATTTTTTTCAATAACATATTCCTGCTTAAATAACTTTTTTACATAGGGATTAAGCATTTAGAACGATACATTGTTTAAAATAAGGGCACTTTACTCTTGACATTTTACGGTTTTTTCAATTTTCTGAAAAATCCTATCATTAGATTTTTTTAAAAATACGATATTCTTGCTTAACTAACGTTTCTACATAGGGATTAAGCATTTAGAACGAAATCTAATGTCAGAAAATGGCACTTTACTCTTGACATTTTTCGGTTTTTTCAATTTTCTGGAAAATCCTATCATTAGATTTTTTTAAAAATACGATATTCTTGCTTAACTAACGTTTTTACATAGGGATTAAGCATTTAGAACGAAATCTAATGTAGGAAAATGGTACTTTACTCTTGATCGGTACGTTGGGACTTTGAAAATATTCGGGCGTACGCGGCGCGCTCGGCGCTTCGAACAGCTCCGGTGTCCCCATTATTTTCGATTTACGGCTAAAATAAATTTTTCTAATTTTTTTCAATAACATATTCCTGCTAAAATAACTTTTTTACATAGGGATTAAGCATTTAGAACGATACATTGTTTAAAATAAGGGCACTTTACTCTTGACATTTTACGGTTTTTTCAATTTTCTGAAAAATCCTATCATTAGATTTTTTTAAAAATACGATATTCTTGCTTAACTAACGTTTCTACATAGGGATTAAGCATTTAGAACGAAATCTAATGTCAGAAAATGGCACTTTACTCTTGACATTTTTCGGTTTTTTCAATTTTCTGGAAAATCCTATCATTAGATTTTTTTAAAAATACGATATTCTTGCTTAACTAACGTTTTTACATAGGGATTAAGCATTTAGAACGAAATCTAATGTAGGAAAATGGTACTTTACTCTTGATCGGTACGTTGGGACTTTGAAAATATTCGGGCGTTCCAATCGCTCGTCTGTTGCATCATAGCGCGTCTCGGCGCAATCGACCGATTCGCTCGATCCATTATTTTCGATTTACGGCTAAAATAAATTTTTCTAATTTTTTTCAATAACATATTCCTGCTTAAATAACTTTTTTACATAGGGATTAAGCATTTAGAACGATACATTGTTTAAAATAAGGGCACTTTACTCTTGACATTTTACGGTTTTTTCAATTTTCTGAAAAATCCTATCATTAGATTTTTTTAAAAATACGATATTCTTGCTTAACTAACGTTTCTACATAGGGATTAAGCATTTAGAACGAAATCTAATGTCAGAAAATGGCACTTTACTCTTGACATTTTTCGGTTTTTTCAATTTTCTGGAAAATCCTATCATTAGATTTTTTTAAAAATACGATATTCTTGCTTAACTAACGTTTTTACATAGGGATTAAGCATTTAGAACGAAATCTAATGTAGGAAAATGGTACTTTACTCTTGATCGGTACGTTGGGACTTTGAAAATATTCGGGCGTTCCAATCGCTCGTCTGTTGCATCATAGCGCGTCTCGGCGCAATCGACCGATTCGCTCGATCCATTATTTTCGATTTACGGCTAAAATAAATTTTTCTAATTTTTTTCAATAACATATTCCTGCTTAAATAACTTTTTTACATAGGGATTAAGCATTTAGAACGATACATTGTTTAAAATAAGGGCACTTTACTCTTGACATTTTACGGTTTTTTCAATTTTCTGAAAAATCCTATCATTAGATTTTTTTAAAAATACGATATTCTTGCTTAACTAACGTTTCTACATAGGGATTAAGCATTTAGAACGAAATCTAATGTCAGAAAATGGCACTTTACTCTTGACATTTTTCGGTTTTTTCAATTTTCTGGAAAATCCTATCATTAGATTTTTTTAAAAATACGATATTCTTGCTTAACTAACGTTTTTACATAGGGATTAAGCATTTAGAACGAAATCTAATGTAGGAAAATGGTACTTTACTCTTGATCGGTACGTTGGGACTTTGAAAATATTCGGGCGTACGCGGCGCGCTCGGCGCTTCGAACAGCTCCGGTGTCCCCATTATTTTCGATTTACGGCTAAAATAAATTTTTCTAATTTTTTTCAATAACATATTCCTGCTAAAATAACTTTTTTACATAGGGATTAAGCATTTAGAACGATACATTGTTTAAAATAAGGGCACTTTACTCTTGACATTTTACGGTTTTTTCAATTTTCTGAAAAATCCTATCATTAGATTTTTTTAAAAATACGATATTCTTGCTTAACTAACGTTTCTACATAGGGATTAAGCATTTAGAACGAAATCTAATGTCAGAAAATGGCACTTTACTCTTGACATTTTTCGGTTTTTTCAATTTTCTGGAAAATCCTATCATTAGATTTTTTTAAAAATACGATATTCTTGCTTAACTAACGTTTTTACATAGGGATTAAGCATTTAGAACGAAATCTAATGTAGGAAAATGGTACTTTACTCTTGATCGGTACGTTGGGACTTTGAAAATATTCGGGCGTTCCAATCGCTCGTCTGTTGCATCATAGCGCGTCTCGGCGCAATCGACCGATTCGCTCGATCCATTATTTTCGATTTACGGCTAAAATAAATTTTTCTAATTTTTTTCAATAACATATTCCTGCTTAAATAACTTTTTTACATAGGGATTAAGCATTTAGAACGATACATTGTTTAAAATAAGGGCACTTTACTCTTGACATTTTACGGTTTTTTCAATTTTCTGAAAAATCCTATCATTAGATTTTTTTAAAAATACGATATTCTTGCTTAACTAACGTTTCTACATAGGGATTAAGCATTTAGAACGAAATCTAATGTCAGAAAATGGCACTTTACTCTTGACATTTTTCGGTTTTTTCAATTTTCTGGAAAATCCTATCATTAGATTTTTTTAAAAATACGATATTCTTGCTTAACTAACGTTTTTACATAGGGATTAAGCATTTAGAACGAAATCTAATGTAGGAAAATGGTACTTTACTCTTGATCGGTACGTTGGGACTTTGAAAATATTCGGGCGTTCCAATCGCTCGTCTGTTGCATCATAGCGCGTCTCGGCGCAATCGACCGATTCGCTCGATCCATTATTTTCGATTTACGGCTAAAATAAATTTTTCTAATTTTTTTCAATAACATATTCCTGCTTAAATAACTTTTTTACATAGGGATTAAGCATTTAGAACGATACATTGTTTAAAATAAGGGCACTTTACTCTTGACATTTTACGGTTTTTTCAATTTTCTGAAAAATCCTATCATTAGATTTTTTTAAAAATACGATATTCTTGCTTAACTAACGTTTCTACATAGGGATTAAGCATTTAGAACGAAATCTAATGTCAGAAAATGGCACTTTACTCTTGACATTTTTCGGTTTTTTCAATTTTCTGGAAAATCCTATCATTAGATTTTTTTAAAAATACGATATTCTTGCTTAACTAACGTTTTTACATAGGGATTAAGCATTTAGAACGAAATCTAATGTAGGAAAATGGTACTTTACTCTTGATCGGTACGTTGGGACTTTGAAAATATTCGGGCGTACGCGGCGCGCTCGGCGCTTCGAACAGCTCCGGTGTCCCCATTATTTTCGATTTACGGCTAAAATAAATTTTTCTAATTTTTTTCAATAACATATTCCTGCTAAAATAACTTTTTTACATAGGGATTAAGCATTTAGAACGATACATTGTTTAAAATAAGGGCACTTTACTCTTGACATTTTACGGTTTTTTCAATTTTCTGAAAAATCCTATCATTAGATTTTTTTAAAAATACGATATTCTTGCTTAACTAACGTTTCTACATAGGGATTAAGCATTTAGAACGAAATCTAATGTCAGAAAATGGCACTTTACTCTTGACATTTTTCGGTTTTTTCAATTTTCTGGGAAATCCTATCATTAGATTTTTTTAAAAATACGATATTCTTGCTTAACTAACGTTTTTACATAGGGATTAAGCATTTAGAACGAAATCTAATGTAGGAAAATGGTACTTTACTCTTGATCGGTACGTTGGGACTTTGAAAATATTCGGGCGTTCCAATCGCTCGTCTGTTGCATCATAGCGCGTCTCGGCGCAATCGACCGATTCGCTCGATCCATTATTTTCGATTTACGGCTAAAATAAATTTTTCTAATTTTTTTCAATAACATATTCCTGCTAAAATAACTTTTTTACATAGGGATTAAGCATTTAGAACGATACATTGTTTAAAATAAGGGCACTTTACTCTTGACATTTTACGGTTTTTTCAATTTTCTGAAAAATCCTATCATTAGATTTTTTTAAAAATACGATATTCTTGCTTAACTAACGTTTCTACATAGGGATTAAGCATTTAGAACGAAATCTAATGTCAGAAAATGGCACTTTACTCTTGACATTTTTCGGTTTTTTCAATTTTCTGGAAAATCCTATCATTAGATTTTTTTAAAAATACGATATTCTTGCTTAACTAACGTTTTTACATAGGGATTAAGCATTTAGAACGAAATCTAATGTAGGAAAATGGTACTTTACTCTTGATCGGTACGTTGGGACTTTGAAAATATTCGGGCGTTCCAATCGCTCGTCTGTTGCATCATAGCGCGTCTCGGCGCAATCGACCGATTCGCTCGATCCATTATTTTCGATTTACGGCTAAAATAAATTTTTCTAATTTTTTTCAATAACATATTCCTGCTTAAATAACTTTTTTACATAGGGATTAAGCATTTAGAACGATACATTGTTTAAAATAAGGGCACTTTACTCTTGACATTTTACGGTTTTTTCAATTTTCTGAAAAATCCTATCATTAGATTTTTTTAAAAATACGATATTCTTGCTTAACTAACGTTTCTACATAGGGATTAAGCATTTAGAACGAAATCTAATGTCAGAAAATGGCACTTTACTCTTGACATTTTTCGGTTTTTTCAATTTTCTGGAAAATCCTATCATTAGATTTTTTTAAAAATACGATATTCTTGCTTAACTAACGTTTTTACATAGGGATTAAGCATTTAGAACGAAATCTAATGTAGGAAAATGGTACTTTACTCTTGATCGGTACGTTGGGACTTTGAAAATATTCGGGCGTACGCGGCGCGCTCGGCGCTTCGAACAGCTCCGGTGTCCCCATTATTTTCGATTTACGGCTAAAATAAATTTTTCTAATTTTTTTCAATAACATATTCCTGCTAAAATAACTTTTTTACATAGGGATTAAGCATTTAGAACGATACATTGTTTAAAATAAGGGCACTTTACTCTTGACATTTTACGGTTTTTTCAATTTTCTGAAAAATCCTATCATTAGATTTTTTTAAAAATACGATATTCTTGCTTAACTAACGTTTCTACATAGGGATTAAGCATTTAGAACGAAATCTAATGTCAGAAAATGGCACTTTACTCTTGACATTTTTCGGTTTTTTCAATTTTCTGGAAAATCCTATCATTAGATTTTTTTAAAAATACGATATTCTTGCTTAACTAACGTTTTTACATAGGGATTAAGCATTTAGAACGAAATCTAATGTAGGAAAATGGTACTTTACTCTTGATCGGTACGTTGGGACTTTGAAAATATTCGGGCGTTCCAATCGCTCGTCTGTTGCATCATAGCGCGTCTCGGCGCAATCGACCGATTCGCTCGATCCATTATTTTCGATTTACGGCTAAAATAAATTTTTCTAATTTTTTTCAATAACATATTCCTGCTTAAATAACTTTTTTACATAGGGATTAAGCATTTAGAACGATACATTGTTTAAAATAAGGGCACTTTACTCTTGACATTTTACGGTTTTTTCAATTTTCTGAAAAATCCTATCATTAGATTTTTTTAAAAATACGATATTCTTGCTTAACTAACGTTTCTACATAGGGATTAAGCATTTAGAACGAAATCTAATGTCAGAAAATGGCACTTTACTCTTGACATTTTTCGGTTTTTTCAATTTTCTGGAAAATCCTATCATTAGATTTTTTTAAAAATACGATATTCTTGCTTAACTAACGTTTTTACATAGGGATTAAGCATTTAGAACGAAATCTAATGTAGGAAAATGGTACTTTACTCTTGATCGGTACGTTGGGACTTTGAAAATATTCGGGCGTTCCAATCGCTCGTCTGTTGCATCATAGCGCGTCTCGGCGCAATCGACCGATTCGCTCGATCCATTATTTTCGATTTACGGCTAAAATAAATTTTTCTAATTTTTTTCAATAACATATTCCTGCTTAAATAACTTTTTTACATAGGGATTAAGCATTTAGAACGATACATTGTTTAAAATAAGGGCACTTTACTCTTGACATTTTACGGTTTTTTCAATTTTCTGAAAAATCCTATCATTAGATTTTTTTAAAAATACGATATTCTTGCTTAACTAACGTTTCTACATAGGGATTAAGCATTTAGAACGAAATCTAATGTCAGAAAATGGCACTTTACTCTTGACATTTTTCGGTTTTTTCAATTTTCTGGAAAATCCTATCATTAGATTTTTTTAAAAATACGATATTCTTGCTTAACTAACGTTTTTACATAGGGATTAAGCATTTAGAACGAAATCTAATGTAGGAAAATGGTACTTTACTCTTGATCGGTACGTTGGGACTTTGAAAATATTCGGGCGTACGCGGCGCGCTCGGCGCTTCGAACAGCTCCGGTGTCCCCATTATTTTCGATTTACGGCTAAAATAAATTTTTCTAATTTTTTTCAATAACATATTCCTGCTAAAATAACTTTTTTACATAGGGATTAAGCATTTAGAACGATACATTGTTTAAAATAAGGGCACTTTACTCTTGACATTTTACGGTTTTTTCAATTTTCTGAAAAATCCTATCATTAGATTTTTTTAAAAATACGATATTCTTGCTTAACTAACGTTTCTACATAGGGATTAAGCATTTAGAACGAAATCTAATGTCAGAAAATGGCACTTTACTCTTGACATTTTTCGGTTTTTTCAATTTTCTGGAAAATCCTATCATTAGATTTTTTTAAAAATACGATATTCTTGCTTAACTAACGTTTTTACATAGGGATTAAGCATTTAGAACGAAATCTAATGTAGGAAAATGGTACTTTACTCTTGATCGGTACGTTGGGACTTTGAAAATATTCGGGCGTTCCAATCGCTCGTCTGTTGCATCATAGCGCGTCTCGGCGCAATCGACCGATTCGCTCGATCCATTATTTTCGATTTACGGCTAAAATAAATTTTTCTAATTTTTTTCAATAACATATTCCTGCTTAAATAACTTTTTTACATAGGGATTAAGCATTTAGAACGATACATTGTTTAAAATAAGGGCACTTTACTCTTGACATTTTACGGTTTTTTCAATTTTCTGAAAAATCCTATCATTAGATTTTTTTAAAAATACGATATTCTTGCTTAACTAACGTTTCTACATAGGGATTAAGCATTTAGAACGAAATCTAATGTCAGAAAATGGCACTTTACTCTTGACATTTTTCGGTTTTTTCAATTTTCTGGAAAATCCTATCATTAGATTTTTTTAAAAATACGATATTCTTGCTTAACTAACGTTTTTACATAGGGATTAAGCATTTAGAACGAAATCTAATGTAGGAAAATGGTACTTTACTCTTGATCGGTACGTTGGGACTTTGAAAATATTCGGGCGTTCCAATCGCTCGTCTGTTGCATCATAGCGCGTCTCGGCGCAATCGACCGATTCGCTCGATCCATTATTTTCGATTTACGGCTAAAATAAATTTTTCTAATTTTTTTCAATAACATATTCCTGCTTAAATAACTTTTTTACATAGGGATTAAGCATTTAGAACGATACATTGTTTAAAATAAGGGCACTTTACTCTTGACATTTTACGGTTTTTTCAATTTTCTGAAAAATCCTATCATTAGATTTTTTTAAAAATACGATATTCTTGCTTAACTAACGTTTCTACATAGGGATTAAGCATTTAGAACGAAATCTAATGTCAGAAAATGGCACTTTACTCTTGACATTTTTCGGTTTTTTCAATTTTCTGGAAAATCCTATCATTAGATTTTTTTAAAAATACGATATTCTTGCTTAACTAACGTTTTTACATAGGGATTAAGCATTTAGAACGAAATCTAATGTAGGAAAATGGTACTTTACTCTTGATCGGTACGTTGGGACTTTGAAAATATTCGGGCGTACGCGGCGCGCTCGGCGCTTCGAACAGCTCCGGTGTCCCCATTATTTTCGATTTACGGCTAAAATAAATTTTTCTAATTTTTTTCAATAACATATTCCTGCTAAAATAACTTTTTTACATAGGGATTAAGCATTTAGAACGATACATTGTTTAAAATAAGGGCACTTTACTCTTGACATTTTACGGTTTTTTCAATTTTCTGAAAAATCCTATCATTAGATTTTTTTAAAAATACGATATTCTTGCTTAACTAACGTTTCTACATAGGGATTAAGCATTTAGAACGAAATCTAATGTCAGAAAATGGCACTTTACTCTTGACATTTTTCGGTTTTTTCAATTTTCTGGAAAATCCTATCATTAGATTTTTTTAAAAATACGATATTCTTGCTTAACTAACGTTTTTACATAGGGATTAAGCATTTAGAACGAAATCTAATGTAGGAAAATGGTACTTTACTCTTGATCGGTACGTTGGGACTTTGAAAATATTCGGGGGTTCCAATCGCTCGTCTGTTGCATCATAGCGCGTCTCGGCGCAATCGACCGATTCGCTCGATCCATTATTTTCGATTTACGGCTAAAATAAATTTTTCTAATTTTTTTCAATAACATATTCCTGCTTAAATAACTTTTTTACATAGGGATTAAGCATTTAGAACGATACATTGTTTAAAATAAGGGCACTTTACTCTTGACATTTTACGGTTTTTTCAATTTTCTGAAAAATCCTATCATTAGATTTTTTTAAAAATACGATATTCTTGCTTAACTAACGTTTCTACATAGGGATTAAGCATTTAGAACGAAATCTAATGTCAGAAAATGGCACTTTACTCTTGACATTTTTCGGTTTTTTCAATTTTCTGGGAAATCCTATCATTAGATTTTTTTAAAAATACGATATTCTTGCTTAACTAACGTTTTTACATAGGGATTAAGCATTTAGAACGAAATCTAATGTAGGAAAATGGTACTTTACTCTTGATCGGTACGTTGGGACTTTGAAAATATTCGGGCGTTCCAATCGCTCGTCTGTTGCATCATAGCGCGTCTCGGCGCAATCGACCGATTCGCTCGATCCATTATTTTCGATTTACGGCTAAAATAAATTTTTCTAATTTTTTTCAATAACATATTCCTGCTAAAATAACTTTTTTACATAGGGATTAAGCATTTAGAACGATACATTGTTTAAAATAAGGGCACTTTACTCTTGACATTTTACGGTTTTTTCAATTTTCTGAAAAATCCTATCATTAGATTTTTTTAAAAATACGATATTCTTGCTTAACTAACGTTTCTACATAGGGATTAAGCATTTAGAACGAAATCTAATGTCAGAAAATGGCACTTTACTCTTGACATTTTTCGGTTTTTTCAATTTTCTGGGAAATCCTATCATTAGATTTTTTTAAAAATACGATATTCTTGCTTAACTAACGTTTTTACATAGGGATTAAGCATTTAGAACGAAATCTAATGTAGGAAAATGGTACTTTACTCTTGATCGGTACGTTGGGACTTTGAAAATATTCGGGCGTTCCAATCGCTCGTCTGTTGCATCATAGCGCGTCTCGGCGCAATCGACCGATTCGCTCGATCCATTATTTTCGATTTACGGCTAAAATAAATTTTTCTAATTTTTTTCAATAACATATTCCTGCTAAAATAACTTTTTTACATAGGGATTAAGCATTTAGAACGATACATTGTTTAAAATAAGGGCACTTTACTCTTGACATTTTACGGTTTTTTCAATTTTCTGAAAAATCCTATCATTAGATTTTTTTAAAAATACGATATTCTTGCTTAACTAACGTTTCTACATAGGGATTAAGCATTTAGAACGAAATCTAATGTCAGAAAATGGCACTTTACTCTTGACATTTTTCGGTTTTTTCAATTTTCTGGAAAATCCTATCATTAGATTTTTTTAAAAATACGATATTCTTGCTTAACTAACGTTTTTACATAGGGATTAAGCATTTAGAACGAAATCTAATGTAGGAAAATGGTACTTTACTCTTGATCGGTACGTTGGGACTTTGAAAATATTCGGGCGTTCCAATCGCTCGTCTGTTGCATCATAGCGCGTCTTTTTTTTTTTTTTTTTTGTTTAACGTGGGGGAAATCTGCTGGTCAGACACCCCCGTCCCGCCCGAGGGGCGGGGCGGGGGTAGTGCGGGTTTTGACCCGCTAAAACCCCCACGGCGGCCTAGGGCGCTGGCGAGTAGCGGGGGAGCCACGGGAACTCTTACAGAACACAACCGCGGCTCCCCCTCGCCTGGCCGGCCACCAGGATGGAATGGCGGTGGCCGGCCGCGTCCCGGGGGGGAGATTTATACTCCCCCCATGAATCATCTTGCTTCGGCGGTGCGGGGGACCGCACCCCACACCGCCTCGTCCTCCCAATATGGGGAGGACAGCTTCAGTTGGGGGGGTGGTGGCGGGCGGCGGGCAATTAAACCAGTAATCTGGTACACCCGCCGCCCGCCTATTCTCATCTGCTCGGGGGGGGCTCTAGGCGTGGGCGCACACGCCGCACCCCCCGCTCACGGCGACCCCGCTCGGCAGCCTCCTTCTGCAGCATCACCTCTTCGCAGAAGGTGATGGCTGCCGCCCATTTTCTTGGGCTCTCCAGCATGGCCCCAACTAAGCTGGAGAGAGCGAGGTCGCGACCAACTTCCCGTCTTAGGACTCGGCGCAGCACTGAAAAGGCGGGGCATACCTCCAGTGTATGCTGCGCCGAGTCCTCCTCCGCGCCACAGTGGTGGCACACCGTCGTCGCTTCCCGACCGATGCGACACAGGTACACACCGAAGCAGCCATGCCCGGTGAACACCTGCGTCGCACGGTAGGTGAGCCTGCCAAACCGCCTCTCCCGCCACGAGGTGAAGTGTGGCAGGAGAGCCCCGGGGACGCGCTCGGCGGCATGGGAGCAAAGCTCCGCATGCCATCTGGCGAGCGCTAGTCCCCGGGCCTGGAGTTCGAAGCCGTCGACCGCCTCCTGCTCCGGCGGGTCCCCCCGAGCCCGGCCAGCGATGCATATGCGCCTATAGACATAGGCGCGCATCGCCGCCTGCAGCTCGAAGGGAATTTCTCCCGCCAGAGCAAGCGCCGCCACGGTAGACGCGGTGCGGTAACCCCGTATGAGGCGAAGGGCCATTTGCCTCTGAAGCCGGCGCAACAACAAAGTGATGCGCCGGCTTGCCCTCGCGGACGGCCCCCAGATCGGGGCGCCGTACAAGGCCATGGACCGCACCACGCCCAGGTATAGGCGACGCACCATGTTATCCGGTCCCCCGAGATTGGGCAACAGGCGGCCGAGCGAGGCCGCCGCCCTCTCAACTCGGGGGACGAGGCGGCCGAAATGCGCCCCGAATCTCCAGTGGCTGTCGAGGATCAGTCCGAGATACTTGATCTCGGACTTCACCTCGACGCAGGCTCCTCCAACCCAGATCCACGATCCGGCCGGTGGCCGCGACCGAGGCCGTCCAAACCAGACGGCCTCGGCCTTCTCCGGGGCCATCTTCAGCCCCAGATCGTGGATCTTCGCGACGACGGCTGCCACCGCAACCTCCGCTCGTCGGATGGTCCTCTCGAAGGTGTCCCCGACGGTGACCACTAACGTGTCGTCCGCATAGCAGACGACAGTGGCACCGTCGGGCAGGGAGGCCCTCAGGACTGCGTTATATCCCAGGTCCCACAGGAGTGGTCCTAACACGGACCCCTGTGGGACCCCGCAGTCCACTTCCCTCCGTATCGTCCCGTACCGGCCCGGGTATTCCACCCACCTGTCCCGCAGGTAGGCCCCGATCACCCGCCTCAGATAGGGAGGCACCTGGTGTTCAACCAGGGCCTCCCTAATGGCGGACCAGGGCAGGGTGTTGAACGCATTGACGATGTCGATCGACACCGCCAAGCACACCCCGCCCCGTGCCACGGCATTGTCCGAGAGGGACTTTAGACGGTCGATTGCGTCGACCGTCGATCGCCCCTCCCGGAAGCCGAACTGGCAGTCCGCCAGATCGGGGCCAACGCGGGACAGGTGCCTGGCGAGGCGGGCAGCAATGATCTTTTCAAAGATCTTGCCCACCTCGTCCAGGAGGCAAATGGGCCGGTACGCGGAGGGAGAATCCGCAGGCCTCCCATCCTTCCTTAAGAGGACCATCCGACTTCTCCTCCAGAGGTCCGGGAACACCCCGGACCTCAGGAGCCCGGAGAAGAGGCTTCTGAGCCTCCCGCCCAGGACGCTCATGGTAAGCAACCAGACCCGGCCGGGGATACCGTCCGGCCCCGGGGCAGTATTCTTGCCCCGAAGCCATTTGACTACCCCGGCCATTTCCTCCGGCGCGACCTCCAGATCCGGGGACCACTCATGTCCCTCTAGCTGAGGGACGGGCCGGGACGCCTTCCCGCTGACGGGGAATAGCGCGTCCACGACCCGTCCGAGCATCCCCGGATCCAGGCTTTCCGTCAGAGGGGGCGCCCAGGGACGTAAACGTCCCATCGATCATAGCGCGTCTCGGCGCAATCGACCGATTCGCTCGATCCATTATTTTCGATTTACGGCTAAAATAAATTTTTCTAATTTTTTTCAATAACATATTCCTGCTTAAATAACTTTTTTACATAGGGATTAAGCATTTAGAACGATACATTGTTTAAAATAAGGGCACTTTACTCTTGACATTTTACGGTTTTTTCAATTTTCTGAAAAATCCTATCATTAGATTTTTTTAAAAATACGATATTCTTGCTTAACTAACGTTTCTACATAGGGATTAAGCATTTAGAACGAAATCTAATGTCAGAAAATGGCACTTTACTCTTGACATTTTTCGGTTTTTTCAATTTTCTGGAAAATCCTATCATTAGATTTTTTTAAAAATACGATATTCTTGCTTAACTAACGTTTTTACATAGGGATTAAGCATTTAGAACGAAATCTAATGTAGGAAAATGGTACTTTACTCTTGATCGGTACGTTGGGACTTTGAAAATATTCGGGCGTACGCGGCGCGCTCGGCGCTTCGAACAGCTCCGGTGTCCCCATTATTTTCGATTTACGGCTAAAATAAATTTTTCTAATTTTTTTCAATAACATATTCCTGCTTAAATAACTTTTTTACATAGGGATTAAGCATTTAGAACGATACATTGTTTAAAATAAGGGCACTTTACTCTTGACATTTTACGGTTTTTTCAATTTTCTGAAAAATCCTATCATTAGATTTTTTTAAAAATACGATATTCTTGCTTAACTAACGTTTCTACATAGGGATTAAGCATTTAGAACGAAATCTAATGTCAGAAAATGGCACTTTACTCTTGACATTTTTCGGTTTTTTCAATTTTCTGGAAAATCCTATCATTAGATTTTTTTAAAAATACGATATTCTTGCTTAACTAACGTTTTTACATAGGGATTAAGCATTTAGAACGAAATCTAATGTAGGAAAATGGTACTTTACTCTTGATCGGTACGTTGGGACTTTGAAAATATTCGGGCGTACGCGGCGCGCTCGGCGCTTCGAACAGCTCCGGTGTCCCCATTATTTTCGATTTACGGCTAAAATAAATTTTTCTAATTTTTTTCAATAACATATTCCTGCTAAAATAACTTTTTTACATAGGGATTAAGCATTTAGAACGATACATTGTTTAAAATAAGGGCACTTTACTCTTGACATTTTACGGTTTTTTCAATTTTCTGAAAAATCCTATCATTAGATTTTTTTAAAAATACGATATTCTTGCTTAACTAACGTTTCTACATAGGGATTAAGCATTTAGAACGAAATCTAATGTCAGAAAATGGCACTTTACTCTTGACATTTTTCGGTTTTTTCAATTTTCTGGAAAATCCTATCATTAGATTTTTTTAAAAATACGATATTCTTGCTTAACTAACGTTTTTACATAGGGATTAAGCATTTAGAACGAAATCTAATGTAGGAAAATGGTACTTTACTCTTGATCGGTACGTTGGGACTTTGAAAATATTCGGGCGTTCCAATCGCTCGTCTGTTGCATCATAGCGCGTCTCGGCGCAATCGACCGATTCGCTCGATCCATTATTTTCGATTTACGGCTAAAATAAATTTTTCTAATTTTTTTCAATAACATATTCCTGCTTAAATAACTTTTTTACATAGGGATTAAGCATTTAGAACGATACATTGTTTAAAATAAGGGCACTTTACTCTTGACATTTTACGGTTTTTTCAATTTTCTGAAAAATCCTATCATTAGATTTTTTTAAAAATACGATATTCTTGCTTAACTAACGTTTCTACATAGGGATTAAGCATTTAGAACGAAATCTAATGTCAGAAAATGGCACTTTACTCTTGACATTTTTCGGTTTTTTCAATTTTCTGGAAAATCCTATCATTAGATTTTTTTAAAAATACGATATTCTTGCTTAACTAACGTTTTTACATAGGGATTAAGCATTTAGAACGAAATCTAATGTAGGAAAATGGTACTTTACTCTTGATCGGTACGTTGGGACTTTGAAAATATTCGGGCGTTCCAATCGCTCGTCTGTTGCATCATAGCGGGTCTCGGCGCAATCGACCGATTCGCTCGATCCATTATTTTCGATTTACGGCTAAAATAAATTTTTCTAATTTTTTTCAATAACATATTCCTGCTAAAATAACTTTTTTACATAGGGATTAAGCATTTAGAACGATACATTGTTTAAAATAAGGGCACTTTACTCTTGACATTTTACGGTTTTTTCAATTTTCTGAAAAATCCTATCATTAGATTTTTTTAAAAATACGATATTCTTGCTTAACTAACGTTTCTACATAGGGATTAAGCATTTAGAACGAAATCTAATGTCAGAAAATGGCACTTTACTCTTGACATTTTTCGGTTTTTTCAATTTTCTGGAAAATCCTATCATTAGATTTTTTTAAAAATACGATATTCTTGCTTAACTAACGTTTTTACATAGGGATTAAGCATTTAGAACGAAATCTAATGTAGGAAAATGGTACTTTACTCTTGATCGGTACGTTGGGACTTTGAAAATATTCGGGCGTACGTGGCGCGCTCGGCGCTTCGAACAGCTCCGGTGTCCCCATTATTTTCGATTTACGGCTAAAATAAATTTTTCTAATTTTTTTCAATAACATATTCCTGCTTAAATAACTTTTTTACATAGGGATTAAGCATTTAGAACGATACATTGTTTAAAATAAGGGCACTTTACTCTTGACATTTTACGGTTTTTTCAATTTTCTGAAAAATCCTATCATTAGATTTTTTTAAAAATACGATATTCTTGCTTAACTAACGTTTCTACATAGGGATTAAGCATTTAGAACGAAATCTAATGTCAGAAAATGGCACTTTACTCTTGACATTTTTCGGTTTTTTCAATTTTCTGGAAAATCCTATCATTAGATTTTTTTAAAAATACGATATTCTTGCTTAACTAACGTTTTTACATAGGGATTAAGCATTTAGAACGAAATCTAATGTAGGAAAATGGTACTTTACTCTTGATCGGTACGTTGGGACTTTGAAAATATTCGGGCGTTCCAATCGCTCGTCTGTTGCATCATAGCGGGTCTCGGCGCAATCGACCGATTCGCTCGATCCATTATTTTCGATTTACGGCTAAAATAAATTTTTCTAATTTTTTTCAATAACATATTCCTGCTTAAATAACTTTTTTACATAGGGATTAAGCATTTAGAACGATACATTGTTTAAAGTAAGGGCACTTTACTCTTGACATTTTACGGTTTTTTCAATTTTCTGAAAAATCCTATCATTAGATTTTTTTAAAAATACGATATTCTTGCTTAACTAACGTTTCTACATAGGGATTAAGCATTTAGAACGAAATCTAATGTCAGAAAATGGCACTTTACTCTTGACATTTTTCGGTTTTTTCAATTTTCTGGAAAATCCTATCATTAGATTTTTTTAAAAATACGATATTCTTGCTTAACTAACGTTTTTACACAGGGATTAAGCATTTAGAACGAAATCTAATGTAGGAAAATGGTACTTTACTCTTGATCGGTACGTTGGGACTTTGAAAATATTCGGGCGTACGCGGCGCGCTCGGCGCTTCGAACAGCTCCGGTGTCCCCATTATTTTCGATTTACGGCTAAAATAAATTTTTCTAATTTTTTTCAATAACATATTCCTGCTAAAATAACTTTTTTACATAGGGATTAAGCATTTAGAACGATACATTGTTTAAAATAAGGGCACTTTACTCTTGACATTTTACGGTTTTTTCAATTTTCTGAAAAATCCTATCATTAGATTTTTTTAAAAATACGATATTCTTGCTTAACTAACGTTTCTACATAGGGATTAAGCATTTAGAACGAAATCTAATGTCAGAAAATGGCACTTTACTCTTGACATTTTTCGGTTTTTTCAATTTTCTGGAAAATCCTATCATTAGATTTTTTTAAAAATACGATATTCTTGCTTAACTAACGTTTTTACATAGGGATTAAGCATTTAGAACGAAATCTAATGTAGGAAAATGGTACTTTACTCTTGATCGGTACGTTGGGACTTTGAAAATATTCGGGCGTACGTGGCGCGCTCGGCGCTTCGAACAGCTCCGGTGTCCCCATTATTTTCGATTTACGGCTAAAATAAATTTTTCTAATTTTTTTCAATAACATATTCCTGCTAAAATAACTTTTTTACATAGGGATTAAGCATTTAGAACGATACATTGTTTAAAATAAGGGCACTTTACTCTTGACATTTTACGGTTTTTTCAATTTTCTGAAAAATCCTATCATTAGATTTTTTTAAAAATACGATATTCTTGCTTAACTAACGTTTCTACATAGGGATTAAGCATTTAGAACGAAATCTAATGTCAGAAAATGGCACTTTACTCTTGACATTTTTCGGTTTTTTCAATTTTCTGGAAAATCCTATCATTAGATTTTTTTAAAAATACGATATTCTTGCTTAACTAACGTTTTTACATAGGGATTAAGCATTTAGAACGAAATCTAATGTAGGAAAATGGTACTTTACTCTTGATCGGTACGTTGGGACTTTGAAAATATTCGGGCGTTCCAATCGCTCGTCTGTTGCATCATAGCGCGTCTCGGCGCAATCGACCGATTCGCTCGATCCATTATTTTCGATTTACGGCTAAAATAAATTTTTCTAATTTTTTTCAATAACATATTCCTGCTTAAATAACTTTTTTACATAGGGATTAAGCATTTAGAACGATACATTGTTTAAAATAAGGGCACTTTACTCTTGACATTTTACGGTTTTTTCAATTTTCTGAAAAATCCTATCATTAGATTTTTTTAAAAATACGATATTCTTGCTTAACTAACGTTTCTACATAGGGATTAAGCATTTAGAACGAAATCTAATGTCAGAAAATGGCACTTTACTCTTGACATTTTTCGGTTTTTTCAATTTTCTGGAAAATCCTATCATTAGATTTTTTTAAAAATACGATATTCTTGCTTAACTAACGTTTTTACATAGGGATTAAGCATTTAGAACGAAATCTAATGTAGGAAAATGGTACTTTACTCTTGATCGGTACGTTGGGACTTTGAAAATATTCGGGCGTTCCAATCGCTCGTCTGTTGCATCATAGCGGGTCTCGGCGCAATCGACCGATTCGCTCGATCCATTATTTTCGATTTACGGCTAAAATAAATTTTTCTAATTTTTTTCAATAACATATTCCTGCTTAAATAACTTTTTTACATAGGGATTAAGCATTTAGAACGATACATTGTTTAAAGTAAGGGCACTTTACTCTTGACATTTTACGGTTTTTTCAATTTTCTGAAAAATCCTATCATTAGATTTTTTTAAAAATACGATATTCTTGCTTAACTAACGTTTCTACATAGGGATTAAGCATTTAGAACGAAATCTAATGTCAGAAAATGGCACTTTACTCTTGACATTTTTCGGTTTTTTCAATTTTCTGGAAAATCCTATCATTAGATTTTTTTAAAAATACGATATTCTTGCTTAACTAACGTTTTTACACAGGGATTAAGCATTTAGAACGAAATCTAATGTAGGAAAATGGTACTTTACTCTTGATCGGTACGTTGGGACTTTGAAAATATTCGGGCGTACGCGGCGCGCTCGGCGCTTCGAACAGCTCCGGTGTCCCCATTATTTTCGATTTACGGCTAAAATAAATTTTTCTAATTTTTTTCAATAACATATTCCTGCTAAAATAACTTTTTTACATAGGGATTAAGCATTTAGAACGATACATTGTTTAAAATAAGGGCACTTTACTCTTGACATTTTACGGTTTTTTCAATTTTCTGAAAAATCCTATCATTAGATTTTTTTAAAAATACGATATTCTTGCTTAACTAACGTTTCTACATAGGGATTAAGCATTTAGAACGAAATCTAATGTCAGAAAATGGCACTTTACTCTTGACATTTTTCGGTTTTTTCAATTTTCTGGAAAATCCTATCATTAGATTTTTTTAAAAATACGATATTCTTGCTTAACTAACGTTTTTACATAGGGATTAAGCATTTAGAACGAAATCTAATGTAGGAAAATGGTACTTTACTCTTGATCGGTACGTTGGGACTTTGAAAATATTCGGGCGTACGTGGCGCGCTCGGCGCTTCGAACAGCTCCGGTGTCCCCATTATTTTCGATTTACGGCTAAAATAAATTTTTCTAATTTTTTTCAATAACATATTCCTGCTAAAATAACTTTTTTACATAGGGATTAAGCATTTAGAACGATACATTGTTTAAAATAAGGGCACTTTACTCTTGACATTTTACGGTTTTTTCAATTTTCTGAAAAATCCTATCATTAGATTTTTTTAAAAATACGATATTCTTGCTTAACTAACGTTTCTACATAGGGATTAAGCATTTAGAACGAAATCTAATGTCAGAAAATGGCACTTTACTCTTGACATTTTTCGGTTTTTTCAATTTTCTGGAAAATCCTATCATTAGATTTTTTTAAAAATACGATATTCTTGCTTAACTAACGTTTTTACATAGGGATTAAGCATTTAGAACGAAATCTAATGTAGGAAAATGGTACTTTACTCTTGATCGGTACGTTGGGACTTTGAAAATATTCGGGCGTTCCAATCGCTCGTCTGTTGCATCATAGCGCGTCTCGGCGCAATCGACCGATTCGCTCGATCCATTATTTTCGATTTACGGCTAAAATAAATTTTTCTAATTTTTTTCAATAACATATTCCTGCTTAAATAACTTTTTTACATAGGGATTAAGCATTTAGAACGATACATTGTTTAAAATAAGGGCACTTTACTCTTGACATTTTACGGTTTTTTCAATTTTCTGAAAAATCCTATCATTAGATTTTTTTAAAAATACGATATTCTTGCTTAACTAACGTTTCTACATAGGGATTAAGCATTTAGAACGAAATCTAATGTCAGAAAATGGCACTTTACTCTTGACATTTTTCGGTTTTTTCAATTTTCTGGAAAATCCTATCATTAGATTTTTTTAAAAATACGATATTCTTGCTTAACTAACGTTTTTACATAGGGATTAAGCATTTAGAACGAAATCTAATGTAGGAAAATGGTACTTTACTCTTGATCGGTACGTTGGGACTTTGAAAATATTCGGGCGTTCCAATCGCTCGTCTGTTGCATCATAGCGGGTCTCGGCGCAATCGACCGATTCGCTCGATCCATTATTTTCGATTTACGGCTAAAATAAATTTTTCTAATTTTTTTCAATAACATATTCCTGCTTAAATAACTTTTTTACATAGGGATTAAGCATTTAGAACGATACATTGTTTAAAGTAAGGGCACTTTACTCTTGACATTTTACGGTTTTTTCAATTTTCTGAAAAATCCTATCATTAGATTTTTTTAAAAATACGATATTCTTGCTTAACTAACGTTTCTACATAGGGATTAAGCATTTAGAACGAAATCTAATGTCAGAAAATGGCACTTTACTCTTGACATTTTTCGGTTTTTTCAATTTTCTGGAAAATCCTATCATTAGATTTTTTTAAAAATACGATATTCTTGCTTAACTAACGTTTTTACACAGGGATTAAGCATTTAGAACGAAATCTAATGTAGGAAAATGGTACTTTACTCTTGATCGGTACGTTGGGACTTTGAAAATATTCGGGCGTACGCGGCGCGCTCGGCGCTTCGAACAGCTCCGGTGTCCCCATTATTTTCGATTTACGGCTAAAATAAATTTTTCTAATTTTTTTCAATAACATATTCCTGCTAAAATAACTTTTTTACATAGGGATTAAGCATTTAGAACGATACATTGTTTAAAATAAGGGCACTTTACTCTTGACATTTTACGGTTTTTTCAATTTTCTGAAAAATCCTATCATTAGATTTTTTTAAAAATACGATATTCTTGCTTAACTAACGTTTCTACATAGGGATTAAGCATTTAGAACGAAATCTAATGTCAGAAAATGGCACTTTACTCTTGACATTTTTCGGTTTTTTCAATTTTCTGGAAAATCCTATCATTAGATTTTTTTAAAAATACGATATTCTTGCTTAACTAACGTTTTTACATAGGGATTAAGCATTTAGAACGAAATCTAATGTAGGAAAATGGTACTTTACTCTTGATCGGTACGTTGGGACTTTGAAAATATTCGGGCGTACGTGGCGCGCTCGGCGCTTCGAACAGCTCCGGTGTCCCCATTATTTTCGATTTACGGCTAAAATAAATTTTTCTAATTTTTTTCAATAACATATTCCTGCTAAAATAACTTTTTTACATAGGGATTAAGCATTTAGAACGATACATTGTTTAAAATAAGGGCACTTTACTCTTGACATTTTACGGTTTTTTCAATTTTCTGAAAAATCCTATCATTAGATTTTTTTAAAAATACGATATTCTTGCTTAACTAACGTTTCTACATAGGGATTAAGCATTTAGAACGAAATCTAATGTCAGAAAATGGCACTTTACTCTTGACATTTTTCGGTTTTTTCAATTTTCTGGAAAATCCTATCATTAGATTTTTTTAAAAATACGATATTCTTGCTTAACTAACGTTTTTACATAGGGATTAAGCATTTAGAACGAAATCTAATGTAGGAAAATGGTACTTTACTCTTGATCGGTACGTTGGGACTTTGAAAATATTCGGGCGTTCCAATCGCTCGTCTGTTGCATCATAGCGCGTCTCGGCGCAATCGACCGATTCGCTCGATCCATTATTTTCGATTTACGGCTAAAATAAATTTTTCTAATTTTTTTCAATAACATATTCCTGCTTAAATAACTTTTTTACATAGGGATTAAGCATTTAGAACGATACATTGTTTAAAATAAGGGCACTTTACTCTTGACATTTTACGGTTTTTTCAATTTTCTGAAAAATCCTATCATTAGATTTTTTTAAAAATACGATATTCTTGCTTAACTAACGTTTCTACATAGGGATTAAGCATTTAGAACGAAATCTAATGTCAGAAAATGGCACTTTACTCTTGACATTTTTCGGTTTTTTCAATTTTCTGGAAAATCCTATCATTAGATTTTTTTAAAAATACGATATTCTTGCTTAACTAACGTTTTTACATAGGGATTAAGCATTTAGAACGAAATCTAATGTAGGAAAATGGTACTTTACTCTTGATCGGTACGTTGGGACTTTGAAAATATTCGGGCGTTCCAATCGCTCGTCTGTTGCATCATAGCGGGTCTCGGCGCAATCGACCGATTCGCTCGATCCATTATTTTCGATTTACGGCTAAAATAAATTTTTCTAATTTTTTTCAATAACATATTCCTGCTTAAATAACTTTTTTACATAGGGATTAAGCATTTAGAACGATACATTGTTTAAAGTAAGGGCACTTTACTCTTGACATTTTACGGTTTTTTCAATTTTCTGAAAAATCCTATCATTAAATTTTTTTAAAAATACGATATTCTTGCTTAACTAACGTTTCTACATAGGGATTAAGCATTTAGAACGAAATCTAATGTCAGAAAATGGCACTTTACTCTTGACATTTTTCGGTTTTTTCAATTTTCTGGAAAATCCTATCATTAGATTTTTTTAAAAATACGATATTCTTGCTTAACTAACGTTTTTACACAGGGATTAAGCATTTAGAACGAAATCTAATGTAGGAAAATGGTACTTTACTCTTGATCGGTACGTTGGGACTTTGAAAATATTCGGGCGTACGCGGCGCGCTCGGCGCTTCGAACAGCTCCGGTGTCCCCATTATTTTCGATTTACGGCTAAAATAAATTTTTCTAATTTTTTTCAATAACATATTCCTGCTAAAATAACTTTTTTACATAGGGATTAAGCATTTAGAACGATACATTGTTTAAAATAAGGGCACTTTACTCTTGACATTTTACGGTTTTTTCAATTTTCTGAAAAATCCTATCATTAGATTTTTTTAAAAATACGATATTCTTGCTTAACTAACGTTTCTACATAGGGATTAAGCATTTAGAACGAAATCTAATGTCAGAAAATGGCACTTTACTCTTGACATTTTTCGGTTTTTTCAATTTTCTGGAAAATCCTATCATTAGATTTTTTTAAAAATACGATATTCTTGCTTAACTAACGTTTTTACATAGGGATTAAGCATTTAGAACGAAATCTAATGTAGGAAAATGGTACTTTACTCTTGATCGGTACGTTGGGACTTTGAAAATATTCGGGCGTACGTGGCGCGCTCGGCGCTTCGAACAGCTCCGGTGTCCCCATTATTTTCGATTTACGGCTAAAATAAATTTTTCTAATTTTTTTCAATAACATATTCCTGCTAAAATAACTTTTTTACATAGGGATTAAGCATTTAGAACGATACATTGTTTAAAATAAGGGCACTTTACTCTTGACATTTTACGGTTTTTTCAATTTTCTGAAAAATCCTATCATTAGATTTTTTTAAAAATACGATATTCTTGCTTAACTAACGTTTCTACATAGGGATTAAGCATTTAGAACGAAATCTAATGTCAGAAAATGGCACTTTACTCTTGACATTTTTCGGTTTTTTCAATTTTCTGGAAAATCCTATCATTAGATTTTTTTAAAAATACGATATTCTTGCTTAACTAACGTTTTTACATAGGGATTAAGCATTTAGAACGAAATCTAATGTAGGAAAATGGTACTTTACTCTTGATCGGTACGTTGGGACTTTGAAAATATTCGGGCGTTCCAATCGCTCGTCTGTTGCATCATAGCGCGTCTCGGCGCAATCGACCGATTCGCTCGATCCATTATTTTCGATTTACGGCTAAAATAAATTTTTCTAATTTTTTTCAATAACATATTCCTGCTTAAATAACTTTTTTACATAGGGATTAAGCATTTAGAACGATACATTGTTTAAAATAAGGGCACTTTACTCTTGACATTTTACGGTTTTTTCAATTTTCTGAAAAATCCTATCATTAGATTTTTTTAAAAATACGATATTCTTGCTTAACTAACGTTTCTACATAGGGATTAAGCATTTAGAACGAAATCTAATGTCAGAAAATGGCACTTTACTCTTGACATTTTTCGGTTTTTTCAATTTTCTGGAAAATCCTATCATTAGATTTTTTTAAAAATACGATATTCTTGCTTAACTAACGTTTTTACATAGGGATTAAGCATTTAGAACGAAATCTAATGTAGGAAAATGGTACTTTACTCTTGATCGGTACGTTGGGACTTTGAAAATATTCGGGCGTTCCAATCGCTCGTCTGTTGCATCATAGCGGGTCTCGGCGCAATCGACCGATTCGCTCGATCCATTATTTTCGATTTACGGCTAAAATAAATTTTTCTAATTTTTTTCAATAACATATTCCTGCTTAAATAACTTTTTTACATAGGGATTAAGCATTTAGAACGATACATTGTTTAAAGTAAGGGCACTTTACTCTTGACATTTTACGGTTTTTTCAATTTTCTGAAAAATCCTATCATTAGATTTTTTTAAAAATACGATATTCTTGCTTAACTAACGTTTCTACATAGGGATTAAGCATTTAGAACGAAATCTAATGTCAGAAAATGGCACTTTACTCTTGACATTTTTCGGTTTTTTCAATTTTCTGGAAAATCCTATCATTAGATTTTTTTAAAAATACGATATTCTTGCTTAACTAACGTTTTTACACAGGGATTAAGCATTTAGAACGAAATCTAATGTAGGAAAATGGTACTTTACTCTTGATCGGTACGTTGGGACTTTGAAAATATTCGGGCGTACGCGGCGCGCTCGGCGCTTCGAACAGCTCCGGTGTCCCCATTATTTTCGATTTACGGCTAAAATAAATTTTTCTAATTTTTTTCAATAACATATTCCTGCTAAAATAACTTTTTTACATAGGGATTAAGCATTTAGAACGATACATTGTTTAAAATAAGGGCACTTTACTCTTGACATTTTACGGTTTTTTCAATTTTCTGAAAAATCCTATCATTAGATTTTTTTAAAAATACGATATTCTTGCTTAACTAACGTTTCTACATAGGGATTAAGCATTTAGAACGAAATCTAATGTCAGAAAATGGCACTTTACTCTTGACATTTTTCGGTTTTTTCAATTTTCTGGAAAATCCTATCATTAGATTTTTTTAAAAATACGATATTCTTGCTTAACTAACGTTTTTACATAGGGATTAAGCATTTAGAACGAAATCTAATGTAGGAAAATGGTACTTTACTCTTGATCGGTACGTTGGGACTTTGAAAATATTCGGGCGTACGTGGCGCGCTCGGCGCTTCGAACAGCTCCGGTGTCCCCATTATTTTCGATTTACGGCTAAAATAAATTTTTCTAATTTTTTTCAATAACATATTCCTGCTAAAATAACTTTTTTACATAGGGATTAAGCATTTAGAACGATACATTGTTTAAAATAAGGGCACTTTACTCTTGACATTTTACGGTTTTTTCAATTTTCTGAAAAATCCTATCATTAGATTTTTTTAAAAATACGATATTCTTGCTTAACTAACGTTTCTACATAGGGATTAAGCATTTAGAACGAAATCTAATGTCAGAAAATGGCACTTTACTCTTGACATTTTTCGGTTTTTTCAATTTTCTGGAAAATCCTATCATTAGATTTTTTTAAAAATACGATATTCTTGCTTAACTAACGTTTTTACATAGGGATTAAGCATTTAGAACGAAATCTAATGTAGGAAAATGGTACTTTACTCTTGATCGGTACGTTGGGACTTTGAAAATATTCGGGCGTTCCAATCGCTCGTCTGTTGCATCATAGCGCGTCTCGGCGCAATCGACCGATTCGCTCGATCCATTATTTTCGATTTACGGCTAAAATAAATTTTTCTAATTTTTTTCAATAACATATTCCTGCTTAAATAACTTTTTTACATAGGGATTAAGCATTTAGAACGATACATTGTTTAAAATAAGGGCACTTTACTCTTGACATTTTACGGTTTTTTCAATTTTCTGAAAAATCCTATCATTAGATTTTTTTAAAAATACGATATTCTTGCTTAACTAACGTTTCTACATAGGGATTAAGCATTTAGAACGAAATCTAATGTCAGAAAATGGCACTTTACTCTTGACATTTTTCGGTTTTTTCAATTTTCTGGAAAATCCTATCATTAGATTTTTTTAAAAATACGATATTCTTGCTTAACTAACGTTTTTACATAGGGATTAAGCATTTAGAACGAAATCTAATGTAGGAAAATGGTACTTTACTCTTGATCGGTACGTTGGGACTTTGAAAATATTCGGGCGTTCCAATCGCTCGTCTGTTGCATCATAGCGGGTCTCGGCGCAATCGACCGATTCGCTCGATCCATTATTTTCGATTTACGGCTAAAATAAATTTTTCTAATTTTTTTCAATAACATATTCCTGCTTAAATAACTTTTTTACATAGGGATTAAGCATTTAGAACGATACATTGTTTAAAGTAAGGGCACTTTACTCTTGACATTTTACGGTTTTTTCAATTTTCTGAAAAATCCTATCATTAGATTTTTTTAAAAATACGATATTCTTGCTTAACTAACGTTTCTACATAGGGATTAAGCATTTAGAACGAAATCTAATGTCAGAAAATGGCACTTTACTCTTGACATTTTTCGGTTTTTTCAATTTTCTGGAAAATCCTATCATTAGATTTTTTTAAAAATACGATATTCTTGCTTAACTAACGTTTTTACACAGGGATTAAGCATTTAGAACGAAATCTAATGTAGGAAAATGGTACTTTACTCTTGATCGGTACGTTGGGACTTTGAAAATATTCGGGCGTACGCGGCGCGCTCGGCGCTTCGAACAGCTCCGGTGTCCCCATTATTTTCGATTTACGGCTAAAATAAATTTTTCTAATTTTTTTCAATAACATATTCCTGCTAAAATAACTTTTTTACATAGGGATTAAGCATTTAGAACGATACATTGTTTAAAATAAGGGCACTTTACTCTTGACATTTTACGGTTTTTTCAATTTTCTGAAAAATCCTATCATTAGATTTTTTTAAAAATACGATATTCTTGCTTAACTAACGTTTCTACATAGGGATTAAGCATTTAGAACGAAATCTAATGTCAGAAAATGGCACTTTACTCTTGAC
Source organism: Megalopta genalis (assembly GCF_051020955.1). Taxonomy (NCBI): domain Eukaryota; kingdom Metazoa; phylum Arthropoda; class Insecta; order Hymenoptera; family Halictidae; genus Megalopta; species Megalopta genalis. The sequence continues at coordinate 144,371 of NW_027476439.1, read as the reverse complement.
ATTTTTCGGTTTTTTCAATTTTCTGGAAAATCCTATCATTAGATTTTTTTAAAAATACGATATTCTTGCTTAACTAACGTTTTTACATAGGGATTAAGCATTTAGAACGAAATCTAATGTAGGAAAATGGTACTTTACTCTTGATCGGTACGTTGGGACTTTGAAAATATTCGGGCGTACGTGGCGCGCTCGGCGCTTCGAACAGCTCCGGTGTCCCCATTATTTTCGATTTACGGCTAAAATAAATTTTTCTAATTTTTTTCAATAACATATTCCTGCTAAAATAACTTTTTTACATAGGGATTAAGCATTTAGAACGATACATTGTTTAAAATAAGGGCACTTTACTCTTGACATTTTACGGTTTTTTCAATTTTCTGAAAAATCCTATCATTAGATTTTTTTAAAAATACGATATTCTTGCTTAACTAACGTTTCTACATAGGGATTAAGCATTTAGAACGAAATCTAATGTCAGAAAATGGCACTTTACTCTTGACATTTTTCGGTTTTTTCAATTTTCTGGAAAATCCTATCATTAGATTTTTTTAAAAATACGATATTCTTGCTTAACTAACGTTTTTACATAGGGATTAAGCATTTAGAACGAAATCTAATGTAGGAAAATGGTACTTTACTCTTGATCGGTACGTTGGGACTTTGAAAATATTCGGGCGTTCCAATCGCTCGTCTGTTGCATCATAGCGCGTCTCGGCGCAATCGACCGATTCGCTCGATCCATTATTTTCGATTTACGGCTAAAATAAATTTTTCTAATTTTTTTCAATAACATATTCCTGCTTAAATAACTTTTTTACATAGGGATTAAGCATTTAGAACGATACATTGTTTAAAATAAGGGCACTTTACTCTTGACATTTTACGGTTTTTTCAATTTTCTGAAAAATCCTATCATTAGATTTTTTTAAAAATACGATATTCTTGCTTAACTAACGTTTCTACATAGGGATTAAGCATTTAGAACGAAATCTAATGTCAGAAAATGGCACTTTACTCTTGACATTTTTCGGTTTTTTCAATTTTCTGGAAAATCCTATCATTAGATTTTTTTAAAAATACGATATTCTTGCTTAACTAACGTTTTTACATAGGGATTAAGCATTTAGAACGAAATCTAATGTAGGAAAATGGTACTTTACTCTTGATCGGTACGTTGGGACTTTGAAAATATTCGGGCGTTCCAATCGCTCGTCTGTTGCATCATAGCGGGTCTCGGCGCAATCGACCGATTCGCTCGATCCATTATTTTCGATTTACGGCTAAAATAAATTTTTCTAATTTTTTTCAATAACATATTCCTGCTTAAATAACTTTTTTACATAGGGATTAAGCATTTAGAACGATACATTGTTTAAAGTAAGGGCACTTTACTCTTGACATTTTACGGTTTTTTCAATTTTCTGAAAAATCCTATCATTAGATTTTTTTAAAAATACGATATTCTTGCTTAACTAACGTTTCTACATAGGGATTAAGCATTTAGAACGAAATCTAATGTCAGAAAATGGCACTTTACTCTTGACATTTTTCGGTTTTTTCAATTTTCTGGAAAATCCTATCATTAGATTTTTTTAAAAATACGATATTCTTGCTTAACTAACGTTTTTACACAGGGATTAAGCATTTAGAACGAAATCTAATGTAGGAAAATGGTACTTTACTCTTGATCGGTACGTTGGGACTTTGAAAATATTCGGGCGTACGCGGCGCGCTCGGCGCTTCGAACAGCTCCGGTGTCCCCATTATTTTCGATTTACGGCTAAAATAAATTTTTCTAATTTTTTTCAATAACATATTCCTGCTAAAATAACTTTTTTACATAGGGATTAAGCATTTAGAACGATACATTGTTTAAAATAAGGGCACTTTACTCTTGACATTTTACGGTTTTTTCAATTTTCTGAAAAATCCTATCATTAGATTTTTTTAAAAATACGATATTCTTGCTTAACTAACGTTTCTACATAGGGATTAAGCATTTAGAACGAAATCTAATGTCAGAAAATGGCACTTTACTCTTGACATTTTTCGGTTTTTTCAATTTTCTGGAAAATCCTATCATTAGATTTTTTTAAAAATACGATATTCTTGCTTAACTAACGTTTTTACATAGGGATTAAGCATTTAGAACGAAATCTAATGTAGGAAAATGGTACTTTACTCTTGATCGGTACGTTGGGACTTTGAAAATATTCGGGCGTACGTGGCGCGCTCGGCGCTTCGAACAGCTCCGGTGTCCCCATTATTTTCGATTTACGGCTAAAATAAATTTTTCTAATTTTTTTCAATAACATATTCCTGCTAAAATAACTTTTTTACATAGGGATTAAGCATTTAGAACGATACATTGTTTAAAATAAGGGCACTTTACTCTTGACATTTTACGGTTTTTTCAATTTTCTGAAAAATCCTATCATTAGATTTTTTTAAAAATACGATATTCTTGCTTAACTAACGTTTCTACATAGGGATTAAGCATTTAGAACGAAATCTAATGTCAGAAAATGGCACTTTACTCTTGACATTTTTCGGTTTTTTCAATTTTCTGGAAAATCCTATCATTAGATTTTTTTAAAAATACGATATTCTTGCTTAACTAACGTTTTTACATAGGGATTAAGCATTTAGAACGAAATCTAATGTAGGAAAATGGTACTTTACTCTTGATCGGTACGTTGGGACTTTGAAAATATTCGGGCGTTCCAATCGCTCGTCTGTTGCATCATAGCGCGTCTCGGCGCAATCGACCGATTCGCTCGATCCATTATTTTCGATTTACGGCTAAAATAAATTTTTCTAATTTTTTTCAATAACATATTCCTGCTTAAATAACTTTTTTACATAGGGATTAAGCATTTAGAACGATACATTGTTTAAAATAAGGGCACTTTACTCTTGACATTTTACGGTTTTTTCAATTTTCTGAAAAATCCTATCATTAGATTTTTTTAAAAATACGATATTCTTGCTTAACTAACGTTTCTACATAGGGATTAAGCATTTAGAACGAAATCTAATGTCAGAAAATGGCACTTTACTCTTGACATTTTTCGGTTTTTTCAATTTTCTGGAAAATCCTATCATTAGATTTTTTTAAAAATACGATATTCTTGCTTAACTAACGTTTTTACATAGGGATTAAGCATTTAGAACGAAATCTAATGTAGGAAAATGGTACTTTACTCTTGATCGGTACGTTGGGACTTTGAAAATATTCGGGCGTACGCGGCGCGCTCGGCGCTTCGAACAGCTCCGGTGTCCCCATTATTTTCGATTTACGGCTAAAATAAATTTTTCTAATTTTTTTCAATGACATATTCCTGCTAAAATAACTTTTTTACATAGGGATTAAGCATTTAGAACGATACATTGTTTAAAATAAGGGCACTTTACTCTTGACATTTTACGGTTTTTTCAATTTTCTGAAAAATCCTATCATTAGATTTTTTTAAAAATACGATATTCTTGCTTAACTAACGTTTCTACATAGGGATTAAGCATTTAGAACGAAATCTAATGTCAGAAAATGGCACTTTACTCTTGACATTTTTCGGTTTTTTCAATTTTCTGGAAAATCCTATCATTAGATTTTTTTAAAAATACGATATTCTTGCTTAACTAACGTTTTTACATAGGGATTAAGCATTTAGAACGAAATCTAATGTAGGAAAATGGTACTTTACTCTTGATCGGTACGTTGGGACTTTGAAAATATTCGGGCGTTCCAATCGCTCGTCTGTTGCATCATAGCGCGTCTCGGCGCAATCGACCGATTCGCTCGATCCATTATTTTCGATTTACGGCTAAAATAAATTTTTCTAATTTTTTTCAATAACATATTCCTGCTTAAATAACTTTTTTACATAGGGATTAAGCATTTAGAACGATACATTGTTTAAAATAAGGGCACTTTACTCTTGACATTTTACGGTTTTTTCAATTTTCTGAAAAATCCTATCATTAGATTTTTTTAAAAATACGATATTCTTGCTTAACTAACGTTTCTACATAGGGATTAAGCATTTAGAACGAAATCTAATGTCAGAAAATGGCACTTTACTCTTGACATTTTTCGGTTTTTTCAATTTTCTGGAAAATCCTATCATTAGATTTTTTTAAAAATACGATATTCTTGCTTAACTAACGTTTTTACATAGGGATTAAGCATTTAGAACGAAATCTAATGTAGGAAAATGGTACTTTACTCTTGATCGGTACGTTGGGACTTTGAAAATATTCGGGCGTACGCGGCGCGCTCGGCGCTTCGAACAGCTCCGGTGTCCCCATTATTTTCGATTTACGGCTAAAATAAATTTTTCTAATTTTTTTCAATAACATATTCCTGCTAAAATAACTTTTTTACATAGGGATTAAGCATTTAGAACGATACATTGTTTAAAATAAGGGCACTTTACTCTTGACATTTTACGGTTTTTTCAATTTTCTGAAAAATCCTATCATTAGATTTTTTTAAAAATACGATATTCTTGCTTAACTAACGTTTCTACATAGGGATTAAGCATTTAGAACGAAATCTAATGTCAGAAAATGGCACTTTACTCTTGACATTTTTCGGTTTTTTCAATTTTCTGGAAAATCCTATCATTAGATTTTTTTAAAAATACGATATTCTTGCTTAACTAACGTTTTTACATAGGGATTAAGCATTTAGAACGAAATCTAATGTAGGAAAATGGTACTTTACTCTTGATCGGTACGTTGGGACTTTGAAAATATTCGGGGGTTCCAATCGCTCGTCTGTTGCATCATAGCGCGTCTCGGCGCAATCGACCGATTCGCTCGATCCATTATTTTCGATTTACGGCTAAAATAAATTTTTCTAATTTTTTTCAATAACATATTCCTGCTTAAATAACTTTTTTACATAGGGATTAAGCATTTAGAACGATACATTGTTTAAAATAAGGGCACTTTACTCTTGACATTTTACGGTTTTTTCAATTTTCTGAAAAATCCTATCATTAGATTTTTTTAAAAATACGATATTCTTGCTTAACTAACGTTTCTACATAGGGATTAAGCATTTAGACCGAAATCTAATGTCAGAAAATGGCACTTTACTCTTGACATTTTTCGGTTTTTTCAATTTTCTGGAAAATCCTATCATTAGATTTTTTTAAAAATACGATATTCTTGCTTAACTAACGTTTTTACATAGGGATTAAGCATTTAGAACGAAATCTAATGTAGGAAAATGGTACTTTACTCTTGATCGGTACGTTGGGACTTTGAAAATATTCGGGCGTACGCGGCGCGCTCGGCGCTTCGAACAGCTCCGGTGTCCCCATTATTTTCGATTTACGGCTAAAATAAATTTTTCTAATTTTTTTCAATGACATATTCCTGCTAAAATAACTTTTTTACATAGGGATTAAGCATTTAGAACGATACATTGTTTAAAATAAGGGCACTTTACTCTTGACATTTTACGGTTTTTTCAATTTTCTGAAAAATCCTATCATTAGATTTTTTTAAAAATACGATATTCTTGCTTAACTAACGTTTCTACATAGGGATTAAGCATTTAGAACGAAATCTAATGTCAGAAAATGGCACTTTACTCTTGACATTTTTCGGTTTTTTCAATTTTCTGGAAAATCCTATCATTAGATTTTTTTAAAAATACGATATTCTTGCTTAACTAACGTTTTTACATAGGGATTAAGCATTTAGAACGAAATCTAATGTAGGAAAATGGTACTTTACTCTTGATCGGTACGTTGGGACTTTGAAAATATTCGGGCGTTCCAATCGCTCGTCTGTTGCATCATAGCGCGTCTCGGCGCAATCGACCGATTCGCTCGATCCATTATTTTCGATTTACGGCTAAAATAAATTTTTCTAATTTTTTTCAATAACATATTCCTGCTTAAATAACTTTTTTACATAGGGATTAAGCATTTAGAACGATACATTGTTTAAAATAAGGGCACTTTACTCTTGACATTTTACGGTTTTTTCAATTTTCTGAAAAATCCTATCATTAGATTTTTTTAAAAATACGATATTCTTGCTTAACTAACGTTTCTACATAGGGATTAAGCATTTAGAACGAAATCTAATGTCAGAAAATGGCACTTTACTCTTGACATTTTTCGGTTTTTTCAATTTTCTGGAAAATCCTATCATTAGATTTTTTTAAAAATACGATATTCTTGCTTAACTAACGTTTTTACATAGGGATTAAGCATTTAGAACGAAATCTAATGTAGGAAAATGGTACTTTACTCTTGATCGGTACGTTGGGACTTTGAAAATATTCGGGCGTACGCGGCGCGCTCGGCGCTTCGAACAGCTCCGGTGTCCCCATTATTTTCGATTTACGGCTAAAATAAATTTTTCTAATTTTTTTCAATAACATATTCCTGCTAAAATAACTTTTTTACATAGGGATTAAGCATTTAGAACGATACATTGTTTAAAATAAGGGCACTTTACTCTTGACATTTTACGGTTTTTTCAATTTTCTGAAAAATCCTATCATTAGATTTTTTTAAAAATACGATATTCTTGCTTAACTAACGTTTCTACATAGGGATTAAGCATTTAGAACGAAATCTAATGTCAGAAAATGGCACTTTACTCTTGACATTTTTCGGTTTTTTCAATTTTCTGGAAAATCCTATCATTAGATTTTTTTAAAAATACGATATTCTTGCTTAACTAACGTTTTTACATAGGGATTAAGCATTTAGAACGAAATCTAATGTAGGAAAATGGTACTTTACTCTTGATCGGTACGTTGGGACTTTGAAAATATTCGGGCGTTCCAATCGCTCGTCTGTTGCATCATAGCGCGTCTCGGCGCAATCGACCGATTCGCTCGATCCATTATTTTCGATTTACGGCTAAAATAAATTTTTCTAATTTTTTTCAATAACATATTCCTGCTTAAATAACTTTTTTACATAGGGATTAAGCATTTAGAACGATACATTGTTTAAAATAAGGGCACTTTACTCTTGACATTTTACGGTTTTTTCAATTTTCTGAAAAATCCTATCATTAGATTTTTTTAAAAATACGATATTCTTGCTTAACTAACGTTTCTACATAGGGATTAAGCATTTAGAACGAAATCTAATGTCAGAAAATGGCACTTTACTCTTGACATTTTTCGGTTTTTTCAATTTTCTGGAAAATCCTATCATTAGATTTTTTTAAAAATACGATATTCTTGCTTAACTAACGTTTTTACATAGGGATTAAGCATTTAGAACGAAATCTAATGTAGGAAAATGGTACTTTACTCTTGATCGGTACGTTGGGACTTTGAAAATATTCGGGCGTACGCGGCGCGCTCGGCGCTTCGAACAGCTCCGGTGTCCCCATTATTTTCGATTTACGGCTAAAATAAATTTTTCTAATTTTTTTCAATAACATATTCCTGCTAAAATAACTTTTTTACATAGGGATTAAGCATTTAGAACGATACATTGTTTAAAATAAGGGCACTTTACTCTTGACATTTTACGGTTTTTTCAATTTTCTGAAAAATCCTATCATTAGATTTTTTTAAAAATACGATATTCTTGCTTAACTAACGTTTCTACATAGGGATTAAGCATTTAGAACGAAATCTAATGTCAGAAAATGGCACTTTACTCTTGACATTTTTCGGTTTTTTCAATTTTCTGGAAAATCCTATCATTAGATTTTTTTAAAAATACGATATTCTTGCTTAACTAACGTTTTTACATAGGGATTAAGCATTTAGAACGAAATCTAATGTAGGAAAATGGTACTTTACTCTTGATCGGTACGTTGGGACTTTGAAAATATTCGGGCGTTCCAATCGCTCGTCTGTTGCATCATAGCGCGTCTCGGCGCAATCGACCGATTCGCTCGATCCATTATTTTCGATTTACGGCTAAAATAAATTTTTCTAATTTTTTTCAATAACATATTCCTGCTTAAATAACTTTTTTACATAGGGATTAAGCATTTAGAACGATACATTGTTTAAAATAAGGGCACTTTACTCTTGACATTTTACGGTTTTTTCAATTTTCTGAAAAATCCTATCATTAGATTTTTTTAAAAATACGATATTCTTGCTTAACTAACGTTTCTACATAGGGATTAAGCATTTAGAACGAAATCTAATGTCAGAAAATGGCACTTTACTCTTGACATTTTTCGGTTTTTTCAATTTTCTGGAAAATCCTATCATTAGATTTTTTTAAAAATACGATATTCTTGCTTAACTAACGTTTTTACATAGGGATTAAGCATTTAGAACGAAATCTAATGTAGGAAAATGGTACTTTACTCTTGATCGGTACGTTGGGACTTTGAAAATATTCGGGCGTTCCAATCGCTCGTCTGTTGCATCATAGCGGGTCTCGGCGCAATCGACCGATTCGCTCGATCCATTATTTTCGATTTACGGCTAAAATAAATTTTTCTAATTTTTTTCAATAACATATTCCTGCTTAAATAACTTTTTTACATAGGGATTAAGCATTTAGAACGATACATTGTTTAAAGTAAGGGCACTTTACTCTTGACATTTTACGGTTTTTTCAATTTTCTGAAAAATCCTATCATTAGATTTTTTTAAAAATACGATATTCTTGCTTAACTAACGTTTCTACATAGGGATTAAGCATTTAGAACGAAATCTAATGTCAGAAAATGGCACTTTACTCTTGACATTTTTCGGTTTTTTCAATTTTCTGGAAAATCCTATCATTAGATTTTTTTAAAAATACGATATTCTTGCTTAACTAACGTTTTTACATAGGGATTAAGCATTTAGAACGAAATCTAATGTAGGAAAATGGTACTTTACTCTTGATCGGTACGTTGGGACTTTGAAAATATTCGGGCGTACGCGGCGCGCTCGGCGCTTCGAACAGCTCCGGTGTCCCCATTATTTTCGATTTACGGCTAAAATAAATTTTTCTAATTTTTTTCAATAACATATTCCTGCTAAAATAACTTTTTTACATAGGGATTAAGCATTTAGAACGATACATTGTTTAAAATAAGGGCACTTTACTCTTGACATTTTACGGTTTTTTCAATTTTCTGAAAAATCCTATCATTAGATTTTTTTAAAAATACGATATTCTTGCTTAACTAACGTTTCTACATAGGGATTAAGCATTTAGAACGAAATCTAATGTCAGAAAATGGCACTTTACTCTTGACATTTTTCGGTTTTTTCAATTTTCTGGAAAATCCTATCATTAGATTTTTTTAAAAATACGATATTCTTGCTTAACTAACGTTTTTACATAGGGATTAAGCATTTAGAACGAAATCTAATGTAGGAAAATGGTACTTTACTCTTGATCGGTACGTTGGGACTTTGAAAATATTCGGGCGTTCCAATCGCTCGTCTGTTGCATCATAGCGCGTCTCGGCGCAATCGACCGATTCGCTCGATCCATTATTTTCGATTTACGGCTAAAATAAATTTTTCTAATTTTTTTCAATAACATATTCCTGCTTAAATAACTTTTTTACATAGGGATTAAGCATTTAGAACGATACATTGTTTAAAATAAGGGCACTTTACTCTTGACATTTTACGGTTTTTTCAATTTTCTGAAAAATCCTATCATTAGATTTTTTTAAAAATACGATATTCTTGCTTAACTAACGTTTCTACATAGGGATTAAGCATTTAGAACGAAATCTAATGTCAGAAAATGGCACTTTACTCTTGACATTTTTCGGTTTTTTCAATTTTCTGGAAAATCCTATCATTAGATTTTTTTAAAAATACGATATTCTTGCTTAACTAACGTTTTTACATAGGGATTAAGCATTTAGAACGAAATCTAATGTAGGAAAATGGTACTTTACTCTTGATCGGTACGTTGGGACTTTGAAAATATTCGGGCGTTCCAATCGCTCGTCTGTTGCATCATAGCGGGTCTCGGCGCAATCGACCGATTCGCTCGATCCATTATTTTCGATTTACGGCTAAAATAAATTTTTCTAATTTTTTTCAATAACATATTCCTGCTTAAATAACTTTTTTACATAGGGATTAAGCATTTAGAACGATACATTGTTTAAAGTAAGGGCACTTTACTCTTGACATTTTACGGTTTTTTCAATTTTCTGAAAAATCCTATCATTAGATTTTTTTAAAAATACGATATTCTTGCTTAACTAACGTTTCTACATAGGGATTAAGCATTTAGAACGAAATCTAATGTCAGAAAATGGCACTTTACTCTTGACATTTTTCGGTTTTTTCAATTTTCTGGAAAATCCTATCATTAGATTTTTTTAAAAATACGATATTCTTGCTTAACTAACGTTTTTACACAGGGATTAAGCATTTAGAACGAAATCTAATGTAGGAAAATGGTACTTTACTCTTGATCGGTACGTTGGGACTTTGAAAATATTCGGGCGTACGCGGCGCGCTCGGCGCTTCGAACAGCTCCGGTGTCCCCATTATTTTCGATTTACGGCTAAAATAAATTTTTCTAATTTTTTTCAATAACATATTCCTGCTAAAATAACTTTTTTACATAGGGATTAAGCATTTAGAACGATACATTGTTTAAAATAAGGGCACTTTACTCTTGACATTTTACGGTTTTTTCAATTTTCTGAAAAATCCTATCATTAGATTTTTTTAAAAATACGATATTCTTGCTTAACTAACGTTTCTACATAGGGATTAAGCATTTAGAACGAAATCTAATGTCAGAAAATGGCACTTTACTCTTGACATTTTTCGGTTTTTTCAATTTTCTGGAAAATCCTATCATTAGATTTTTTTAAAAATACGATATTCTTGCTTAACTAACGTTTTTACATAGGGATTAAGCATTTAGAACGAAATCTAATGTAGGAAAATGGTACTTTACTCTTGATCGGTACGTTGGGACTTTGAAAATATTCGGGCGTACGTGGCGCGCTCGGCGCTTCGAACAGCTCCGGTGTCCCCATTATTTTCGATTTACGGCTAAAATAAATTTTTCTAATTTTTTTCAATAACATATTCCTGCTAAAATAACTTTTTTACATAGGGATTAAGCATTTAGAACGATACATTGTTTAAAATAAGGGCACTTTACTCTTGACATTTTACGGTTTTTTCAATTTTCTGAAAAATCCTATCATTAGATTTTTTTAAAAATACGATATTCTTGCTTAACTAACGTTTCTACATAGGGATTAAGCATTTAGAACGAAATCTAATGTCAGAAAATGGCACTTTACTCTTGACATTTTTCGGTTTTTTCAATTTTCTGGAAAATCCTATCATTAGATTTTTTTAAAAATACGATATTCTTGCTTAACTAACGTTTTTACATAGGGATTAAGCATTTAGAACGAAATCTAATGTAGGAAAATGGTACTTTACTCTTGATCGGTACGTTGGGACTTTGAAAATATTCGGGCGTTCCAATCGCTCGTCTGTTGCATCATAGCGCGTCTCGGCGCAATCGACCGATTCGCTCGATCCATTATTTTCGATTTACGGCTAAAATAAATTTTTCTAATTTTTTTCAATAACATATTCCTGCTTAAATAACTTTTTTACATAGGGATTAAGCATTTAGAACGATACATTGTTTAAAATAAGGGCACTTTACTCTTGACATTTTACGGTTTTTTCAATTTTCTGAAAAATCCTATCATTAGATTTTTTTAAAAATACGATATTCTTGCTTAACTAACGTTTCTACATAGGGATTAAGCATTTAGAACGAAATCTAATGTCAGAAAATGGCACTTTACTCTTGACATTTTTCGGTTTTTTCAATTTTCTGGAAAATCCTATCATTAGATTTTTTTAAAAATACGATATTCTTGCTTAACTAACGTTTTTACATAGGGATTAAGCATTTAGAACGAAATCTAATGTAGGAAAATGGTACTTTACTCTTGATCGGTACGTTGGGACTTTGAAAATATTCGGGCGTACGCGGCGCGCTCGGCGCTTCGAACAGCTCCGGTGTCCCCATTATTTTCGATTTACGGCTAAAATAAATTTTTCTAATTTTTTTCAATAACATATTCCTGCTAAAATAACTTTTTTACATAGGGATTAAGCATTTAGAACGATACATTGTTTAAAATAAGGGCACTTTACTCTTGACATTTTACGGTTTTTTCAATTTTCTGAAAAATCCTATCATTAGATTTTTTTAAAAATACGATATTCTTGCTTAACTAACGTTTCTACATAGGGATTAAGCATTTAGAACGAAATCTAATGTCAGAAAATGGCACTTTACTCTTGACATTTTTCGGTTTTTTCAATTTTCTGGAAAATCCTATCATTAGATTTTTTTAAAAATACGATATTCTTGCTTAACTAACGTTTTTACATAGGGATTAAGCATTTAGAACGAAATCTAATGTAGGAAAATGGTACTTTACTCTTGATCGGTACGTTGGGACTTTGAAAATATTCGGGCGTTCCAATCGCTCGTCTGTTGCATCATAGCGCGTCTCGGCGCAATCGACCGATTCGCTCGATCCATTATTTTCGATTTACGGCTAAAATAAATTTTTCTAATTTTTTTCAATAACATATTCCTGCTTAAATAACTTTTTTACATAGGGATTAAGCATTTAGAACGATACATTGTTTAAAATAAGGGCACTTTACTCTTGACATTTTACGGTTTTTTCAATTTTCTGAAAAATCCTATCATTAGATTTTTTTAAAAATACGATATTCTTGCTTAACTAACGTTTCTACATAGGGATTAAGCATTTAGAACGAAATCTAATGTCAGAAAATGGCACTTTACTCTTGACATTTTTCGGTTTTTTCAATTTTCTGGAAAATCCTATCATTAGATTTTTTTAAAAATACGATATTCTTGCTTAACTAACGTTTTTACATAGGGATTAAGCATTTAGAACGAAATCTAATGTAGGAAAATGGTACTTTACTCTTGATCGGTACGTTGGGACTTTGAAAATATTCGGGCGTTCCAATCGCTCGTCTGTTGCATCATAGCGGGTCTCGGCGCAATCGACCGATTCGCTCGATCCATTATTTTCGATTTACGGCTAAAATAAATTTTTCTAATTTTTTTCAATAACATATTCCTGCTTAAATAACTTTTTTACATAGGGATTAAGCATTTAGAACGATACATTGTTTAAAGTAAGGGCACTTTACTCTTGACATTTTACGGTTTTTTCAATTTTCTGAAAAATCCTATCATTAGATTTTTTTAAAAATACGATATTCTTGCTTAACTAACGTTTCTACATAGGGATTAAGCATTTAGAACGAAATCTAATGTCAGAAAATGGCACTTTACTCTTGACATTTTTCGGTTTTTTCAATTTTCTGGAAAATCCTATCATTAGATTTTTTTAAAAATACGATATTCTTGCTTAACTAACGTTTTTACACAGGGATTAAGCATTTAGAACGAAATCTAATGTAGGAAAATGGTACTTTACTCTTGATCGGTACGTTGGGACTTTGAAAATATTCGGGCGTACGCGGCGCGCTCGGCGCTTCGAACAGCTCCGGTGTCCCCATTATTTTCGATTTACGGCTAAAATAAATTTTTCTAATTTTTTTCAATAACATATTCCTGCTAAAATAACTTTTTTACATAGGGATTAAGCATTTAGAACGATACATTGTTTAAAATAAGGGCACTTTACTCTTGACATTTTACGGTTTTTTCAATTTTCTGAAAAATCCTATCATTAGATTTTTTTAAAAATACGATATTCTTGCTTAACTAACGTTTCTACATAGGGATTAAGCATTTAGAACGAAATCTAATGTCAGAAAATGGCACTTTACTCTTGACATTTTTCGGTTTTTTCAATTTTCTGGAAAATCCTATCATTAGATTTTTTTAAAAATACGATATTCTTGCTTAACTAACGTTTTTACATAGGGATTAAGCATTTAGAACGAAATCTAATGTAGGAAAATGGTACTTTACTCTTGATCGGTACGTTGGGACTTTGAAAATATTCGGGCGTACGTGGCGCGCTCGGCGCTTCGAACAGCTCCGGTGTCCCCATTATTTTCGATTTACGGCTAAAATAAATTTTTCTAATTTTTTTCAATAACATATTCCTGCTAAAATAACTTTTTTACATAGGGATTAAGCATTTAGAACGATACATTGTTTAAAATAAGGGCACTTTACTCTTGACATTTTACGGTTTTTTCAATTTTCTGAAAAATCCTATCATTAGATTTTTTTAAAAATACGATATTCTTGCTTAACTAACGTTTCTACATAGGGATTAAGCATTTAGAACGAAATCTAATGTCAGAAAATGGCACTTTACTCTTGACATTTTTCGGTTTTTTCAATTTTCTGGAAAATCCTATCATTAGATTTTTTTAAAAATACGATATTCTTGCTTAACTAACGTTTTTACATAGGGATTAAGCATTTAGAACGAAATCTAATGTAGGAAAATGGTACTTTACTCTTGATCGGTACGTTGGGACTTTGAAAATATTCGGGCGTTCCAATCGCTCGTCTGTTGCATCATAGCGCGTCTCGGCGCAATCGACCGATTCGCTCGATCCATTATTTTCGATTTACGGCTAAAATAAATTTTTCTAATTTTTTTCAATAACATATTCCTGCTTAAATAACTTTTTTACATAGGGATTAAGCATTTAGAACGATACATTGTTTAAAATAAGGGCACTTTACTCTTGACATTTTACGGTTTTTTCAATTTTCTGAAAAATCCTATCATTAGATTTTTTTAAAAATACGATATTCTTGCTTAACTAACGTTTCTACATAGGGATTAAGCATTTAGAACGAAATCTAATGTCAGAAAATGGCACTTTACTCTTGACATTTTTCGGTTTTTTCAATTTTCTGGAAAATCCTATCATTAGATTTTTTTAAAAATACGATATTCTTGCTTAACTAACGTTTTTACATAGGGATTAAGCATTTAGAACGAAATCTAATGTAGGAAAATGGTACTTTACTCTTGATCGGTACGTTGGGACTTTGAAAATATTCGGGCGTACGCGGCGCGCTCGGCGCTTCGAACAGCTCCGGTGTCCCCATTATTTTCGATTTACGGCTAAAATAAATTTTTCTAATTTTTTTCAATGACATATTCCTGCTAAAATAACTTTTTTACATAGGGATTAAGCATTTAGAACGATACATTGTTTAAAATAAGGGCACTTTACTCTTGACATTTTACGGTTTTTTCAATTTTCTGAAAAATCCTATCATTAGATTTTTTTAAAAATACGATATTCTTGCTTAACTAACGTTTCTACATAGGGATTAAGCATTTAGAACGAAATCTAATGTCAGAAAATGGCACTTTACTCTTGACATTTTTCGGTTTTTTCAATTTTCTGGAAAATCCTATCATTAGATTTTTTTAAAAATACGATATTCTTGCTTAACTAACGTTTTTACATAGGGATTAAGCATTTAGAACGAAATCTAATGTAGGAAAATGGTACTTTACTCTTGATCGGTACGTTGGGACTTTGAAAATATTCGGGCGTTCCAATCGCTCGTCTGTTGCATCATAGCGCGTCTCGGCGCAATCGACCGATTCGCTCGATCCATTATTTTCGATTTACGGCTAAAATAAATTTTTCTAATTTTTTTCAATAACATATTCCTGCTTAAATAACTTTTTTACATAGGGATTAAGCATTTAGAACGATACATTGTTTAAAATAAGGGCACTTTACTCTTGACATTTTACGGTTTTTTCAATTTTCTGAAAAATCCTATCATTAGATTTTTTTAAAAATACGATATTCTTGCTTAACTAACGTTTCTACATAGGGATTAAGCATTTAGAACGAAATCTAATGTCAGAAAATGGCACTTTACTCTTGACATTTTTCGGTTTTTTCAATTTTCTGGAAAATCCTATCATTAGATTTTTTTAAAAATACGATATTCTTGCTTAACTAACGTTTTTACATAGGGATTAAGCATTTAGAACGAAATCTAATGTAGGAAAATGGTACTTTACTCTTGATCGGTACGTTGGGACTTTGAAAATATTCGGGCGTACGCGGCGCGCTCGGCGCTTCGAACAGCTCCGGTGTCCCCATTATTTTCGATTTACGGCTAAAATAAATTTTTCTAATTTTTTTCAATAACATATTCCTGCTAAAATAACTTTTTTACATAGGGATTAAGCATTTAGAACGATACATTGTTTAAAATAAGGGCACTTTACTCTTGACATTTTACGGTTTTTTCAATTTTCTGAAAAATCCTATCATTAGATTTTTTTAAAAATACGATATTCTTGCTTAACTAACGTTTCTACATAGGGATTAAGCATTTAGAACGAAATCTAATGTCAGAAAATGGCACTTTACTCTTGACATTTTTCGGTTTTTTCAATTTTCTGGAAAATCCTATCATTAGATTTTTTTAAAAATACGATATTCTTGCTTAACTAACGTTTTTACATAGGGATTAAGCATTTAGAACGAAATCTAATGTAGGAAAATGGTACTTTACTCTTGATCGGTACGTTGGGACTTTGAAAATATTCGGGGGTTCCAATCGCTCGTCTGTTGCATCATAGCGCGTCTCGGCGCAATCGACCGATTCGCTCGATCCATTATTTTCGATTTACGGCTAAAATAAATTTTTCTAATTTTTTTCAATAACATATTCCTGCTTAAATAACTTTTTTACATAGGGATTAAGCATTTAGAACGATACATTGTTTAAAATAAGGGCACTTTACTCTTGACATTTTACGGTTTTTTCAATTTTCTGAAAAATCCTATCATTAGATTTTTTTAAAAATACGATATTCTTGCTTAACTAACGTTTCTACATAGGGATTAAGCATTTAGACCGAAATCTAATGTCAGAAAATGGCACTTTACTCTTGACATTTTTCGGTTTTTTCAATTTTCTGGAAAATCCTATCATTAGATTTTTTTAAAAATACGATATTCTTGCTTAACTAACGTTTTTACATAGGGATTAAGCATTTAGAACGAAATCTAATGTAGGAAAATGGTACTTTACTCTTGATCGGTACGTTGGGACTTTGAAAATATTCGGGCGTACGCGGCGCGCTCGGCGCTTCGAACAGCTCCGGTGTCCCCATTATTTTCGATTTACGGCTAAAATAAATTTTTCTAATTTTTTTCAATGACATATTCCTGCTAAAATAACTTTTTTACATAGGGATTAAGCATTTAGAACGATACATTGTTTAAAATAAGGGCACTTTACTCTTGACATTTTACGGTTTTTTCAATTTTCTGAAAAATCCTATCATTAGATTTTTTTAAAAATACGATATTCTTGCTTAACTAACGTTTCTACATAGGGATTAAGCATTTAGAACGAAATCTAATGTCAGAAAATGGCACTTTACTCTTGACATTTTTCGGTTTTTTCAATTTTCTGGAAAATCCTATCATTAGATTTTTTTAAAAATACGATATTCTTGCTTAACTAACGTTTTTACATAGGGATTAAGCATTTAGAACGAAATCTAATGTAGGAAAATGGTACTTTACTCTTGATCGGTACGTTGGGACTTTGAAAATATTCGGGCGTTCCAATCGCTCGTCTGTTGCATCATAGCGCGTCTCGGCGCAATCGACCGATTCGCTCGATCCATTATTTTCGATTTACGGCTAAAATAAATTTTTCTAATTTTTTTCAATAACATATTCCTGCTTAAATAACTTTTTTACATAGGGATTAAGCATTTAGAACGATACATTGTTTAAAATAAGGGCACTTTACTCTTGACATTTTACGGTTTTTTCAATTTTCTGAAAAATCCTATCATTAGATTTTTTTAAAAATACGATATTCTTGCTTAACTAACGTTTCTACATAGGGATTAAGCATTTAGAACGAAATCTAATGTCAGAAAATGGCACTTTACTCTTGACATTTTTCGGTTTTTTCAATTTTCTGGAAAATCCTATCATTAGATTTTTTTAAAAATACGATATTCTTGCTTAACTAACGTTTTTACATAGGGATTAAGCATTTAGAACGAAATCTAATGTAGGAAAATGGTACTTTACTCTTGATCGGTACGTTGGGACTTTGAAAATATTCGGGCGTACGCGGCGCGCTCGGCGCTTCGAACAGCTCCGGTGTCCCCATTATTTTCGATTTACGGCTAAAATAAATTTTTCTAATTTTTTTCAATAACATATTCCTGCTAAAATAACTTTTTTACATAGGGATTAAGCATTTAGAACGATACATTGTTTAAAATAAGGGCACTTTACTCTTGACATTTTACGGTTTTTTCAATTTTCTGAAAAATCCTATCATTAGATTTTTTTAAAAATACGATATTCTTGCTTAACTAACGTTTCTACATAGGGATTAAGCATTTAGAACGAAATCTAATGTCAGAAAATGGCACTTTACTCTTGACATTTTTCGGTTTTTTCAATTTTCTGGAAAATCCTATCATTAGATTTTTTTAAAAATACGATATTCTTGCTTAACTAACGTTTTTACATAGGGATTAAGCATTTAGAACGAAATCTAATGTAGGAAAATGGTACTTTACTCTTGATCGGTACGTTGGGACTTTGAAAATATTCGGGCGTTCCAATCGCTCGTCTGTTGCATCATAGCGCGTCTCGGCGCAATCGACCGATTCGCTCGATCCATTATTTTCGATTTACGGCTAAAATAAATTTTTCTAATTTTTTTCAATAACATATTCCTGCTTAAATAACTTTTTTACATAGGGATTAAGCATTTAGAACGATACATTGTTTAAAATAAGGGCACTTTACTCTTGACATTTTACGGTTTTTTCAATTTTCTGAAAAATCCTATCATTAGATTTTTTTAAAAATACGATATTCTTGCTTAACTAACGTTTCTACATAGGGATTAAGCATTTAGAACGAAATCTAATGTCAGAAAATGGCACTTTACTCTTGACATTTTTCGGTTTTTTCAATTTTCTGGAAAATCCTATCATTAGATTTTTTTAAAAATACGATATTCTTGCTTAACTAACGTTTTTACATAGGGATTAAGCATTTAGAACGAAATCGAATGTAGGAAAATGGTACTTTACTCTTGATCGGTACGTTGGGACTTTGAAAATATTCGGGCGTACGCGGCGCGCTCGGCGCTTCGAACAGCTCCGGTGTCCCCATTATTTTCGATTTACGGCTAAAATAAATTTTTCTAATTTTTTTCAATAACATATTCCTGCTAAAATAACTTTTTTACATAGGGATTAAGCATTTAGAACGATACATTGTTTAAAATAAGGGCACTTTACTCTTGACATTTTACGGTTTTTTCAATTTTCTGAAAAATCCTATCATTAGATTTTTTTAAAAATACGATATTCTTGCTTAACTAACGTTTCTACATAGGGATTAAGCATTTAGAACGAAATCTAATGTCAGAAAATGGCACTTTACTCTTGACATTTTTCGGTTTTTTCAATTTTCTGGAAAATCCTATCATTAGATTTTTTTAAAAATACGATATTCTTGCTTAACTAACGTTTTTACATAGGGATTAAGCATTTAGAACGAAATCTAATGTAGGAAAATGGTACTTTACTCTTGATCGGTACGTTGGGACTTTGAAAATATTCGGGCGTTCCAATCGCTCGTCTGTTGCATCATAGCGCGTCTCGGCGCAATCGACCGATTCGCTCGATCCATTATTTTCGATTTACGGCTAAAATAAATTTTTCTAATTTTTTTCAATAACATATTCCTGCTTAAATAACTTTTTTACATAGGGATTAAGCATTTAGAACGATACATTGTTTAAAATAAGGGCACTTTACTCTTGACATTTTACGGTTTTTTCAATTTTCTGAAAAATCCTATCATTAGATTTTTTTAAAAATACGATATTCTTGCTTAACTAACGTTTCTACATAGGGATTAAGCATTTAGAACGAAATCTAATGTCAGAAAATGGCACTTTACTCTTGACATTTTTCGGTTTTTTCAATTTTCTGGAAAATCCTATCATTAGATTTTTTTAAAAATACGATATTCTTGCTTAACTAACGTTTTTACACAGGGATTAAGCATTTAGAACGAAATCTAATGTAGGAAAATGGTACTTTACTCTTGATCGGTACGTTGGGACTTTGAAAATATTCGGGCGTACGCGGCGCGCTCGGCGCTTCGAACAGCTCCGGTGTCCCCATTATTTTCGATTTACGGCTAAAATAAATTTTTCTAATTTTTTTCAATAACATATTCCTGCTAAAATAACTTTTTTACATAGGGATTAAGCATTTAGAACGATACATTGTTTAAAATAAGGGCACTTTACTCTTGACATTTTACGGTTTTTTCAATTTTCTGAAAAATCCTATCATTAGATTTTTTTAAAAATACGATATTCTTGCTTAACTAACGTTTCTACATAGGGATTAAGCATTTAGAACGAAATCTAATGTCAGAAAATGGCACTTTACTCTTGACATTTTTCGGTTTTTTCAATTTTCTGGAAAATCCTATCATTAGATTTTTTTAAAAATACGATATTCTTGCTTAACTAACGTTTTTACATAGGGATTAAGCATTTAGAACGAAATCTAATGTAGGAAAATGGTACTTTACTCTTGATCGGTACGTTGGGACTTTGAAAATATTCGGGCGTACGTGGCGCGCTCGGCGCTTCGAACAGCTCCGGTGTCCCCATTATTTTCGATTTACGGCTAAAATAAATTTTTCTAATTTTTTTCAATAACATATTCCTGCTAAAATAACTTTTTTACATAGGGATTAAGCATTTAGAACGATACATTGTTTAAAATAAGGGCACTTTACTCTTGACATTTTACGGTTTTTTCAATTTTCTGAAAAATCCTATCATTAGATTTTTTTAAAAATACGATATTCTTGCTTAACTAACGTTTCTACATAGGGATTAAGCATTTAGAACGAAATCTAATGTCAGAAAATGGCACTTTACTCTTGACATTTTTCGGTTTTTTCAATTTTCTGGAAAATCCTATCATTAGATTTTTTTAAAAATACGATATTCTTGCTTAACTAACGTTTTTACATAGGGATTAAGCATTTAGAACGAAATCTAATGTAGGAAAATGGTACTTTACTCTTGATCGGTACGTTGGGACTTTGAAAATATTCGGGCGTTCCAATCGCTCGTCTGTTGCATCATAGCGCGTCTCGGCGCAATCGACCGATTCGCTCGATCCATTATTTTCGATTTACGGCTAAAATAAATTTTTCTAATTTTTTTCAATAACATATTCCTGCTTAAATAACTTTTTTACATAGGGATTAAGCATTTAGAACGATACATTGTTTAAAATAAGGGCACTTTACTCTTGACATTTTACGGTTTTTTCAATTTTCTGAAAAATCCTATCATTAGATTTTTTTAAAAATACGATATTCTTGCTTAACTAACGTTTCTACATAGGGATTAAGCATTTAGAACGAAATCTAATGTCAGAAAATGGCACTTTACTCTTGACATTTTTCGGTTTTTTCAATTTTCTGGAAAATCCTATCATTAGATTTTTTTAAAAATACGATATTCTTGCTTAACTAACGTTTTTACATAGGGATTAAGCATTTAGAACGAAATCTAATGTAGGAAAATGGTACTTTACTCTTGATCGGTACGTTGGGACTTTGAAAATATTCGGGCGTACGCGGCGCGCTCGGCGCTTCGAACAGCTCCGGTGTCCCCATTATTTTCGATTTACGGCTAAAATAAATTTTTCTAATTTTTTTCAATGACATATTCCTGCTAAAATAACTTTTTTACATAGGGATTAAGCATTTAGAACGATACATTGTTTAAAATAAGGGCACTTTACTCTTGACATTTTACGGTTTTTTCAATTTTCTGAAAAATCCTATCATTAGATTTTTTTAAAAATACGATATTCTTGCTTAACTAACGTTTCTACATAGGGATTAAGCATTTAGAACGAAATCTAATGTCAGAAAATGGCACTTTACTCTTGACATTTTTCGGTTTTTTCAATTTTCTGGAAAATCCTATCATTAGATTTTTTTAAAAATACGATATTCTTGCTTAACTAACGTTTTTACATAGGGATTAAGCATTTAGAACGAAATCTAATGTAGGAAAATGGTACTTTACTCTTGATCGGTACGTTGGGACTTTGAAAATATTCGGGCGTTCCAATCGCTCGTCTGTTGCATCATAGCGCGTCTCGGCGCAATCGACCGATTCGCTCGATCCATTATTTTCGATTTACGGCTAAAATAAATTTTTCTAATTTTTTTCAATAACATATTCCTGCTTAAATAACTTTTTTACATAGGGATTAAGCATTTAGAACGATACATTGTTTAAAATAAGGGCACTTTACTCTTGACATTTTACGGTTTTTTCAATTTTCTGAAAAATCCTATCATTAGATTTTTTTAAAAATACGATATTCTTGCTTAACTAACGTTTCTACATAGGGATTAAGCATTTAGAACGAAATCTAATGTCAGAAAATGGCACTTTACTCTTGACATTTTTCGGTTTTTTCAATTTTCTGGAAAATCCTATCATTAGATTTTTTTAAAAATACGATATTCTTGCTTAACTAACGTTTTTACATAGGGATTAAGCATTTAGAACGAAATCTAATGTAGGAAAATGGTACTTTACTCTTGATCGGTACGTTGGGACTTTGAAAATATTCGGGCGTACGCGGCGCGCTCGGCGCTTCGAACAGCTCCGGTGTCCCCATTATTTTCGATTTACGGCTAAAATAAATTTTTCTAATTTTTTTCAATAACATATTCCTGCTAAAATAACTTTTTTACATAGGGATTAAGCATTTAGAACGATACATTGTTTAAAATAAGGGCACTTTACTCTTGACATTTTACGGTTTTTTCAATTTTCTGAAAAATCCTATCATTAGATTTTTTTAAAAATACGATATTCTTGCTTAACTAACGTTTCTACATAGGGATTAAGCATTTAGAACGAAATCTAATGTCAGAAAATGGCACTTTACTCTTGACATTTTTCGGTTTTTTCAATTTTCTGAAAAATCCTATCATTAGATTTTTTTAAAAATACGATATTCTTGCTTAACTAACGTTTCTACATAGGGATTAAGCATTTAGAACGAAATCTAATGTCAGAAAATGGCACTTTACTCTTGACATTTTTCGGTTTTTTCAATTTTCTGGGAAATCCTATCATTAGATTTTTTTAAAAATACGATATTCTTGCTTAACTTTTTTTTTTTTTTTTTTTTTTTTTTTTTAACGTGGGGGAAATCTGCAGGTCAGACACCCCCGCTCCGCCCGAAGGGCGGAGGGGGGGTAGTGCGGGGTTCGACCCGCTAAAACCCCCACGGCGGCCTAGGGCGCTGGCGATTAACGGGGGAGCCACGGGAACTCTTCAAGAACACGACCGCAGCTCCCCCTCGCCTGGCCGGCCACCAGGATGGAGCGGTGGCCGGCCGCGTCCCGGGGGGAGATTAATCCTCCCCCCCATGAATCATCTTGATTCGGCGGTGCGGGGGACCGCACCCCACACCGCCTCTTCACGACGGCCGCACTAGCGGCCGTCGGGGGCGACGGTTTTGTCGCCCCCACTTTAAAATAGGGCATCCTCGGTTGGCGGGCGGCGGGCAATTAAACCGGCATGGTCCGGTACACCCGCCGCCCGCCTAGTATCAGCTACTCGGGGGGGGCTCTAGGCGTGGGCGCACACGCCGCACCCCCCGCTCACGGCGACCCCGCTCGGCAGCCTCCTTCTGCAACATTACCTGTTCGCAGAAGGTTATGGCTGCCGCCCATTTTGTCGGGCTCTCCAGCATGGCCCCAACTAAGCTGGAGAGAGCGAGGTCGCCACCAACTTCCCTAGTTAGGACTCGGCGCAGCACTGAAAAGGCGGGGCACACCTCCAGTGTATGCTGCGCCGAGTCCCCCTCCGCGCCACAGTGGTGGCACACCGTCGTCGCTTCCCGACCGATGCGACACAGGTAGACACCGAAGCAGCCATGCCCGGTGAATACCTGCGTCGCACGGTAGGAGAGCCTGCCAAACCGCCTCTCCCGCCACGTGGTGAAGTGCGGCAGGAGAGCCCCGGGGACGCGCTCGGCGGCATGGGAACAAAGCTCCGCATGCCACCTGGCGAGCGCTAGTCCCCGGGCCTGGAGCTCGAAGCCCTCGACCGCCTCTTGCTCCGGCGGGTCCCCCCGAGCCCGGCCAGCGATGCATATGCACCTATAGACATAGGCACGCATCGCCGCCTGCAGCTCGAAGGGAATTTCTCCCGCCAGAGCAAGCGCCGCCACGGTAGACGTGGTGCGGTACCCCCGTATGAGGCGAAGGGCCATTTGCCTCTGAAGCCGGCGCAACAACAATGTGCTGCGCCGGCTTGCCCTCACGGACGGCGCCCAAATCGGGGCGCCGTATAATACCATTGACCGCACCACGCCTAGGTATAGGCGGCGCACCATATCGCCCGGTCCCCCGATATTGGGCAACAGGCGGCCTAACGCGGCCGCCGCCCTCTCAACTCGGGGGACGAGGCGGCCGAAATGTGCTCCGAACCTCCAGTGGCTGTCGAGGATCAGTCCGAGATACTTGATCTCGGACTTCACCTCGACGCAGGCTCCTCCAACCCAGATCCACGATCTGGCCCGTGGCCGAGACCAAGGCCGTCCAAACCAGACGGCCTCGGCCTTCTCCGGGGCCACCTTCAGCCCCAGACCGTGGATCCTCGCGACGACGGCTGCCACCGCAACTTCCGCTCGTCGGATGGTCCTCTCGAAGGTGTCCCCGACGGCGACCACCAATGTGTCATCTGCATAGCAGATGAGGGTGGCACCGTCGGGTAGGGAGGCCTTCAGGACTGCGTTATATCCCAGGTCCCACAGGAGTGGTCCTAACACGGACCCCTGTGGGACCCCGCAGTCCACTTCCCTCCGTATCGTCCCGTACCGGCCCGGGTATTCCACCCACCTGCCCCGCAGGTAGGCCCCGATTACCCGCCTCAGATAGGGAGGCACCTGGTGTTCAACCAGGGCCTCCCTAATGGCGGACCAGGGCAGGGTGTTAAACGCATTGACGATGTCTATCGACACCGCCAAGCACACCCCGCCCCGTGCCACGGCATTGTCCGAGAGGGACTTTAGACGGTCGATTGCATCGACCGTCGATCGCCCCTCCCGGAAGCCGAACTGGCAGTCCGCCAGATCGGGGCCAACGCGGGACAGGTGCCTGGCGAGGCGGGCAGCAATGATCTTTTCAAAGATCTTGCCCACCTCGTCCAGGAGGCAAATGGGCCGGTACGCGGAGGGAGAATCCGCAGGCCTCCCATCCTTCCTTAAGAGGACCATCCGACTTCTCCTCCAAAGGTCCGGGAACACCCCGGACCTCAGGAGCCCGGAGTAGAGGCCTCTAAGCCTCTCGCCCAGGACGCCCATGGCAAGCAGCCAGACCCGGCCGGGGATACCGTCCGGCCCCGGGGCAGTATTCTTGCCCCGGAGCCATTTGACTACCCCGGCCATTTCCTCCGGCGCGACCTCCAGATCCGGGGACCACTCGTGTCCCTCTAGCTGAGGGACGGGCCGGGACGCCTCCCCGCTGACGGGGAATAGCGCGTCCACGACCCGTCCGAGCATCCCCGGATCCAGGCTCTCCGTCAGAGGGGGCGCCCATGGACGTAATCGTCCCATCGCCATTTTATATGGGCGCCCCCATGGATCTCGGTTGATAGTGCCGAGAAGGTCGCGCCAGGCCTGGCTCTTTGCTTGCCTGATGGCCAGCTGCAGGGCGACCACCTTCTCCCTGTATTGCCCATACAGCTGGATAGCCAGCTCCACGTCGGAACGCCGTCGTCGACGGGCGCGGGCGTACTGGCGTCGCGCGCGAACGCACTCTGTGCGCAAATCCGCTATTGCGCGCGACCACCAGTACACCGCCTTCCTCGGGAAAACCCTGGCCCGGGGCATGGCGACGTCGCAAATGGACGTCATTGCGCCCCGGAACCATTGGGCCTCCCTTGTCCCGTCGACTGGCCCGGCCGGTGTTGCTGGCCAGGCCACGACGTGGGCTGCCGCCATCAGGGCGTCCTGGTCGAGGCGCTTTAGCGCCCACCGCGGCTGAGGCGATCCCTCATCAGCGGGGCGACGTCGGGGCGTCGATGGGGCGGCGGAGAGGCCGAGAACAATGTACCTGTGGTCAGACAGCGTCTCGACCTCCTCCGCCACCCTCCACCCCGTAATACGGCGCGCGGCGGGGGGCGTTGCCCATGAAAGGTCAACGATGGACCCCCCATTATGCCGCACGCACGTATGGACCGAGCCCGTGTTTAAAAGACGGAGCTCGAGTCCCGCCGCCCAGTCAAGCACCTCCCGGCCCCTCGGGTTCGTCCTGGGGGAACCCCAAGCCGGCGACTTGGCGTTGAAGTCCCCCAGGACCAGCACCGGACGGGGCTGGCAGCGGGAGACGCATCTCCCCACCCCGTCCAGATACTGCACAAACTCCTCGAGGGACCACCTTGGAGGTGCATAGATCGCCACAACCGCGGTGCCGCCCCAGTCAACGGCCAGGTATCCCCGGCCGCGCTCGATAACGGAGCACGCCGGGGACCCCGGCCGGCCTACCCATATTATAACGGCGGAGCCGCTCAGGTCCCCCATCCAATGTGGATGATCGGGAATCCTGTACGGCTCCGCCGCTACGGCCAACCCGGCACCCCGCTCGGCCAGGAATTGCACCAGGAGGTCCTGTGCCCTGGCCGAGCGGTTCAGGTTGGCCTGTATTATAGGGCCCTTGGGCCCCATTACGGGCAGGCCTCCACCTCCATCGCCGCCGCGGGAGCGGTGGCGTCTGGAGCCTCTTTGGCCCCATCCGCCCCCGCGGGCGCGACGGTGGCACCTTTGGGTGCCACCTTTGGCTTAGTAGCCACGGTGGCCGTCGCCTTGGCCACCGCGGATTTCCTCCCCCTACTGCCCCTGCCGCGTTTCGCGCTGGCGGGGCACGCCCGGCTACCGAGGCGGTGGCCGGCCGGCTTGCCCGCTCCCGCACAGAGCGGGCAGTTGGGCTTCGCCGTACAGCCGGCCACCTTGTGGTCCCGACTGCCGCACCCAAAGCAGCAGTCGGAACGATCCTCGGCCGCAGTGCATCGCTGAGTTGTATGGCCTAGGCCAAGGCAGCGATAGCACTGCAGGGGCCGGGCGCTAAGGGCCTCCACCGTCGCCCGGGTCCAGCCGACCGTGAGCTTGCCCGCGACCGCAACTTTACGCGCGGCCGCAGCAGGGCACTGGACCCAGAGGGTGCCCAAACCGGAGGGGGAAGACCGGATTTCGCCGGTCTTAACATCCCCCCGGTCGCACCCTCCTACATGGGCGACGGCCACGGCAACCTCCTCCGGCGTGGTCGAGTCGACCAGGCCGCGCACCCTTAGATCGGCCTTCTTAATTGGGCGCGCGACCTTCACGCCGGTTCCCGCCAGCGCGTCCGCCATCTTCGCAGCTAGGGCAGTGGCCTTAGCTGCCCCATCAGCCCCGGGGACCTCCAAAATGATTCCCCCCGTCACCGCTCTTCTGGGCTTTAACGAGGCGATGCCAATCTCTGCCAGGTCAACCTTCGACCTGGCAGTGGCCATCGCCTCGGCGTACGTCATCGCCCCGCCGGCCGGTACCGTTATCGTAACGGCGGCCGTGCGGGGCGGACGCGGCGGCAGGGGAGCCCTCTTCGGGGCAGCTGGTGCCACCCGTTTCGCCGCCCTCCCGGCCGAAGAGGCCTTGGCAGCCGCCGCAGGTTTAGCTGCGGCAGCCGCCTTTTTGGCCCTTCGGCCAACTACCCTCGACCACAGCTCAGTAGGAGGTGTGGTGGAGGGCGGCACAACAGCAGAGGCAGCCCTCTGCTGTGGGGGCTGCATCTGCGCCGCCTTAGCGGACGCAGCCCCTCCTCCACTGCCACCCATTCTCCCCCCTTTCTTGCCTATCGACGGGCTGGGGGCGGGCGGCACGGGCGGCACCGACCGCGGATCCTGCATCCGTGGGATCAGCTCCCTCCTGAACGATGCCAGCTTGGCATCGATCAGGGAGCCGATCTGTTGCAGCAAGTTTGCCGGCGCCGCTGCGGACGCCGGCAAGGGCTTCCCTCGCCCAGGGCGTTGGGGCCCTCGGGCGCCGGCGCCTACCAGCGGTCCCGTGCCCCCCTCAGGAGCCGGCGGCGGAGGCATCTCGTCTGCTGCCGGCTTCGCCTCCACCGCATGACGGAGTCGGGCCACCTCGGTCCGCAACTCCGCCATCTGCTCTCTGAGGAGAGCGTTCTCTGCTTCCAACAGCCGGGTGGCGTCGGAAGCTGACCTCATGGCCAGCTCCGCAACGCCCGCCCGGCTGTTCAGGGCCGCCGCCTGCAGGACCCGCACCGTGGCCGGCCGCAACTCCCTTGTTGCGCTGGAGATCCTGGCCACTTCGGCCAGGCTCTCCATTATTGACGCCGCCACGTCCCGCGTCGGACGACTGCGAAGATTCGCGGCGACCTCCACCTCGTCCGGAAGTGGGTCGACTGATCTCCCGGGCTGCGGCCCCGGGGCCACCGGGTCGAAGATCGCCGCGATGAGGCCCTTGTTGGCCTCCGTCAACTTACGTTTGGCCTCATAGAGGCCAACGTACTGCCCAGTAGTTGGCGGCCTTCCCCGCTTCCTCCCTATTGAGGAGCCAGGGGCGCTCTGCGAAGAGCGGTGAGAGGAGACCGAGTGGTCGGACTCCTCTCCCGCATCGCATTCGCCAAGGTCCAAAGCGGACCTCTCTCTGCCGCGAGTTGCGGGAAGTTCCCGCAACACCGACCCATCCATGCGCTCGAGGCGCACGCTAGCTACGCGCGCCTCCTCCTCCCTCTCGTTTCCCCCCCTCCCCGATATTCTTGCTTAACTAACGTTTTTACATAGGGATTAAGCATTTAGAACGAAATCTAATGTAGGAAAATGGTACTTTACTCTTGATCGGTACGTTGGGACTTTGAAAATATTCGGGCGTTCCAATCGCTCGTCTGTTGCATCATAGCGCGTCTCGGCGCAATCGACCGATTCGCTCGATCCATTATTTTCGATTTACGGCTAAAATAAATTTTTCTAATTTTTTTCAATAACATATTCCTGCTAAAATAACTTTTTTACATAGGGATTAAGCATTTAGAACGATACATTGTTTAAAATAAGGGCACTTTACTCTTGACATTTTACGGTTTTTTCAATTTTCTGAAAAATCCTATCATTAGATTTTTTTAAAAATACGATATTCTTGCTTAACTAACGTTTCTACATAGGGATTAAGCATTTAGAACGAAATCTAATGTCAGAAAATGGCACTTTACTCTTGACATTTTTCGGTTTTTTCAATTTTCTGGAAAATCCTATCATTAGATTTTTTTAAAAATACGATATTCTTGCTTAACTAACGTTTTTACATAGGGATTAAGCATTTAGAACGAAATCTAATGTAGGAAAATGGTACTTTACTCTTGATCGGTACGTTGGGACTTTGAAAATATTCGGGCGTTCCAATCGCTCGTCTGTTGCATCATAGCGCGTCTTTTTTTTTTTTTTTTTTGTTTAACGTGGGGGAAATCTGCTGGTCAGACACCCCCGTCCCGCCCGAGGGGCGGGGCGGGGGTAGTGCGGGTTTTGACCCGCTAAAACCCCCACGGCGGCCTAGGGCGCTGGCGAGTAGCGGGGGAGCCACGGGAACTCTTACAGAACACAACCGCGGCTCCCCCTCGCCTGGCCGGCCACCAGGATGGAATGGCGGTGGCCGGCCGCGTCCCGGGGGGGAGATTTATACTCCCCCCATGAATCATCTTGCTTCGGCGGTGCGGGGGACCGCACCCCACACCGCCTCGTCCTCCCAATATGGGGAGGACAGCTTCAGTTGGGGGGGTGGTGGCGGGCGGCGGGCAATTAAACCAGTAATCTGGTACACCCGCCGCCCGCCTATTCTCATCTGCTCGGGGGGGGCTCTAGGCGTGGGCGCACACGCCGCACCCCCCGCTCACGGCGACCCCGCTCGGCAGCCTCCTTCTGCAGCATCACCTCTTCGCAGAAGGTGATGGCTGCCGCCCATTTTCTTGGGCTCTCCAGCATGGCCCCAACTAAGCTGGAGAGAGCGAGGTCGCGACCAACTTCCCGTCTTAGGACTCGGCGCAGCACTGAAAAGGCGGGGCATACCTCCAGTGTATGCTGCGCCGAGTCCTCCTCCGCGCCACAGTGGTGGCACACCGTCGTCGCTTCCCGACCGATGCGACACAGGTACACACCGAAGCAGCCATGCCCGGTGAACACCTGCGTCGCACGGTAGGTGAGCCTGCCAAACCGCCTCTCCCGCCACGAGGTGAAGTGTGGCAGGAGAGCCCCGGGGACGCGCTCGGCGGCATGGGAGCAAAGCTCCGCATGCCATCTGGCGAGCGCTAGTCCCCGGGCCTGGAGTTCGAAGCCGTCGACCGCCTCCTGCTCCGGCGGGTCCCCCCGAGCCCGGCCAGCGATGCATATGCGCCTATAGACATAGGCGCGCATCGCCGCCTGCAGCTCGAAGGGAATTTCTCCCGCCAGAGCAAGCGCCGCCACGGTAGACGCGGTGCGGTAACCCCGTATGAGGCGAAGGGCCATTTGCCTCTGAAGCCGGCGCAACAACAAAGTGATGCGCCGGCTTGCCCTCGCGGACGGCCCCCAGATCGGGGCGCCGTACAAGGCCATGGACCGCACCACGCCCAGGTATAGGCGACGCACCATGTTATCCGGTCCCCCGAGATTGGGCAACAGGCGGCCGAGCGAGGCCGCCGCCCTCTCAACTCGGGGGACGAGGCGGCCGAAATGCGCCCCGAATCTCCAGTGGCTGTCGAGGATCAGTCCGAGATACTTGATCTCGGACTTCACCTCGACGCAGGCTCCTCCAACCCAGATCCACGATCCGGCCGGTGGCCGCGACCGAGGCCGTCCAAACCAGACGGCCTCGGCCTTCTCCGGGGCCATCTTCAGCCCCAGATCGTGGATCTTCGCGACGACGGCTGCCACCGCAACCTCCGCTCGTCGGATGGTCCTCTCGAAGGTGTCCCCGACGGTGACCACTAACGTGTCGTCCGCATAGCAGACGACAGTGGCACCGTCGGGCAGGGAGGCCCTCAGGACTGCGTTATATCCCAGGTCCCACAGGAGTGGTCCTAACACGGACCCCTGTGGGACCCCGCAGTCCACTTCCCTCCGTATCGTCCCGTACCGGCCCGGGTATTCCACCCACCTGTCCCGCAGGTAGGCCCCGATCACCCGCCTCAGATAGGGAGGCACCTGGTGTTCAACCAGGGCCTCCCTAATGGCGGACCAGGGCAGGGTGTTGAACGCATTGACGATGTCGATCGACACCGCCAAGCACACCCCGCCCCGTGCCACGGCATTGTCCGAGAGGGACTTTAGACGGTCGATTGCGTCGACCGTCGATCGCCCCTCCCGGAAGCCGAACTGGCAGTCCGCCAGATCGGGGCCAACGCGGGACAGGTGCCTGGCGAGGCGGGCAGCAATGATCTTTTCAAAGATCTTGCCCACCTCGTCCAGGAGGCAAATGGGCCGGTACGCGGAGGGAGAATCCGCAGGCCTCCCATCCTTCCTTAAGAGGACCATCCGACTTCTCCTCCAGAGGTCCGGGAACACCCCGGACCTCAGGAGCCCGGAGAAGAGGCTTCTGAGCCTCCCGCCCAGGACGCTCATGGTAAGCAACCAGACCCGGCCGGGGATACCGTCCGGCCCCGGGGCAGTATTCTTGCCCCGAAGCCATTTGACTACCCCGGCCATTTCCTCCGGCGCGACCTCCAGATCCGGGGACCACTCATGTCCCTCTAGCTGAGGGACGGGCCGGGACGCCTTCCCGCTGACGGGGAATAGCGCGTCCACGACCCGTCCGAGCATCCCCGGATCCAGGCTTTCCGTCAGAGGGGGCGCCCAGGGACGTAAACGTCCCATCGATCATAGCGCGTCTCGGCGCAATCGACCGATTCGCTCGATCCATTATTTTCGATTTACGGCTAAAATAAATTTTTCTAATTTTTTTCAATAACATATTCCTGCTTAAATAACTTTTTTACATAGGGATTAAGCATTTAGAACGATACATTGTTTAAAATAAGGGCACTTTACTCTTGACATTTTACGGTTTTTTCAATTTTCTGAAAAATCCTATCATTAGATTTTTTTAAAAATACGATATTCTTGCTTAACTAACGTTTCTACATAGGGATTAAGCATTTAGAACGAAATCTAATGTCAGAAAATGGCACTTTACTCTTGACATTTTTCGGTTTTTTCAATTTTCTGGAAAATCCTATCATTAGATTTTTTTAAAAATACGATATTCTTGCTTAACTAACGTTTTTACATAGGGATTAAGCATTTAGAACGAAATCTAATGTAGGAAAATGGTACTTTACTCTTGATCGGTACGTTGGGACTTTGAAAATATTCGGGCGTACGCGGCGCGCTCGGCGCTTCGAACAGCTCCGGTGTCCCCATTATTTTCGATTTACGGCTAAAATAAATTTTTCTAATTTTTTTCAATAACATATTCCTGCTAAAATAACTTTTTTACATAGGGATTAAGCATTTAGAACGATACATTGTTTAAAATAAGGGCACTTTACTCTTGACATTTTACGGTTTTTTCAATTTTCTGAAAAATCCTATCATTAGATTTTTTTAAAAATACGATATTCTTGCTTAACTAACGTTTCTACATAGGGATTAAGCATTTAGAACGAAATCTAATGTCAGAAAATGGCACTTTACTCTTGACATTTTTCGGTTTTTTCAATTTTCTGGAAAATCCTATCATTAGATTTTTTTAAAAATACGATATTCTTGCTTAACTAACGTTTTTACATAGGGATTAAGCATTTAGAACGAAATCTAATGTAGGAAAATGGTACTTTACTCTTGATCGGTACGTTGGGACTTTGAAAATATTCGGGCGTACGCGGCGCGCTCGGCGCTTCGAACAGCTCCGGTGTCCCCATTATTTTCGATTTACGGCTAAAATAAATTTTTCTAATTTTTTTCAATAACATATTCCTGCTAAAATAACTTTTTTACATAGGGATTAAGCATTTAGAACGATACATTGTTTAAAATAAGGGCACTTTACTCTTGACATTTTACGGTTTTTTCAATTTTCTGAAAAATCCTATCATTAGATTTTTTTAAAAATACGATATTCTTGCTTAACTAACGTTTCTACATAGGGATTAAGCATTTAGAACGAAATCTAATGTCAGAAAATGGCACTTTACTCTTGACATTTTTCGGTTTTTTCAATTTTCTGGAAAATCCTATCATTAGATTTTTTTAAAAATACGATATTCTTGCTTAACTAACGTTTTTACATAGGGATTAAGCATTTAGAACGAAATCTAATGTAGGAAAATGGTACTTTACTCTTGATCGGTACGTTGGGACTTTGAAAATATTCGGGCGTTCCAATCGCTCGTCTGTTGCATCATAGCGCGTCTCGGCGCAATCGACCGATTCGCTCGATCCATTATTTTCGATTTACGGCTAAAATAAATTTTTCTAATTTTTTTCAATAACATATTCCTGCTTAAATAACTTTTTTACATAGGGATTAAGCATTTAGAACGATACATTGTTTAAAATAAGGGCACTTTACTCTTGACATTTTACGGTTTTTTCAATTTTCTGAAAAATCCTATCATTAGATTTTTTTAAAAATACGATATTCTTGCTTAACTAACGTTTCTACATAGGGATTAAGCATTTAGAACGAAATCTAATGTCAGAAAATGGCACTTTACTCTTGACATTTTTCGGTTTTTTCAATTTTCTGGAAAATCCTATCATTAGATTTTTTTAAAAATACGATATTCTTGCTTAACTAACGTTTTTACATAGGGATTAAGCATTTAGAACGAAATCTAATGTAGGAAAATGGTACTTTACTCTTGATCGGTACGTTGGGACTTTGAAAATATTCGGGCGTTCCAATCGCTCGTCTGTTGCATCATAGCGGGTCTCGGCGCAATCGACCGATTCGCTCGATCCATTATTTTCGATTTACGGCTAAAATAAATTTTTCTAATTTTTTTCAATAACATATTCCTGCTTAAATAACTTTTTTACATAGGGATTAAGCATTTAGAACGATACATTGTTTAAAGTAAGGGCACTTTACTCTTGACATTTTACGGTTTTTTCAATTTTCTGAAAAATCCTATCATTAGATTTTTTTAAAAATACGATATTCTTGCTTAACTAACGTTTCTACATAGGGATTAAGCATTTAGAACGAAATCTAATGTCAGAAAATGGCACTTTACTCTTGACATTTTTCGGTTTTTTCAATTTTCTGGAAAATCCTATCATTAGATTTTTTTAAAAATACGATATTCTTGCTTAACTAACGTTTTTACATAGGGATTAAGCATTTAGAACGAAATCTAATGTAGGAAAATGGTACTTTACTCTTGATCGGTACGTTGGGACTTTGAAAATATTCGGGCGTACGCGGCGCGCTCGGCGC
Organism: Megalopta genalis; assembly: GCF_051020955.1. Lineage (NCBI taxonomy): Eukaryota > Metazoa > Arthropoda > Insecta > Hymenoptera > Halictidae > Megalopta > Megalopta genalis. The sequence continues at coordinate 109,865 of NW_027476439.1, read as the reverse complement.
TTCGAACAGCTCCGGTGTCCCCATTATTTTCGATTTACGGCTAAAATAAATTTTTCTAATTTTTTTCAATAACATATTCCTGCTAAAATAACTTTTTTACATAGGGATTAAGCATTTAGAACGATACATTGTTTAAAATAAGGGCACTTTACTCTTGACATTTTACGGTTTTTTCAATTTTCTGAAAAATCCTATCATTAGATTTTTTTAAAAATACGATATTCTTGCTTAACTAACGTTTCTACATAGGGATTAAGCATTTAGAACGAAATCTAATGTCAGAAAATGGCACTTTACTCTTGACATTTTTCGGTTTTTTCAATTTTCTGGAAAATCCTATCATTAGATTTTTTTAAAAATACGATATTCTTGCTTAACTAACGTTTTTACATAGGGATTAAGCATTTAGAACGAAATCTAATGTAGGAAAATGGTACTTTACTCTTGATCGGTACGTTGGGACTTTGAAAATATTCGGGCGTTCCAATCGCTCGTCTGTTGCATCATAGCGCGTCTCGGCGCAATCGACCGATTCGCTCGATCCATTATTTTCGATTTACGGCTAAAATAAATTTTTCTAATTTTTTTCAATAACATATTCCTGCTTAAATAACTTTTTTACATAGGGATTAAGCATTTAGAACGATACATTGTTTAAAATAAGGGCACTTTACTCTTGACATTTTACGGTTTTTTCAATTTTCTGAAAAATCCTATCATTAGATTTTTTTAAAAATACGATATTCTTGCTTAACTAACGTTTCTACATAGGGATTAAGCATTTAGAACGAAATCTAATGTCAGAAAATGGCACTTTACTCTTGACATTTTTCGGTTTTTTCAATTTTCTGGAAAATCCTATCATTAGATTTTTTTAAAAATACGATATTCTTGCTTAACTAACGTTTTTACATAGGGATTAAGCATTTAGAACGAAATCTAATGTAGGAAAATGGTACTTTACTCTTGATCGGTACGTTGGGACTTTGAAAATATTCGGGCGTTCCAATCGCTCGTCTGTTGCATCATAGCGGGTCTCGGCGCAATCGACCGATTCGCTCGATCCATTATTTTCGATTTACGGCTAAAATAAATTTTTCTAATTTTTTTCAATAACATATTCCTGCTTAAATAACTTTTTTACATAGGGATTAAGCATTTAGAACGATACATTGTTTAAAGTAAGGGCACTTTACTCTTGACATTTTACGGTTTTTTCAATTTTCTGAAAAATCCTATCATTAGATTTTTTTAAAAATACGATATTCTTGCTTAACTAACGTTTCTACATAGGGATTAAGCATTTAGAACGAAATCTAATGTCAGAAAATGGCACTTTACTCTTGACATTTTTCGGTTTTTTCAATTTTCTGGAAAATCCTATCATTAGATTTTTTTAAAAATACGATATTCTTGCTTAACTAACGTTTTTACACAGGGATTAAGCATTTAGAACGAAATCTAATGTAGGAAAATGGTACTTTACTCTTGATCGGTACGTTGGGACTTTGAAAATATTCGGGCGTACGCGGCGCGCTCGGCGCTTCGAACAGCTCCGGTGTCCCCATTATTTTCGATTTACGGCTAAAATAAATTTTTCTAATTTTTTTCAATAACATATTCCTGCTAAAATAACTTTTTTACATAGGGATTAAGCATTTAGAACGATACATTGTTTAAAATAAGGGCACTTTACTCTTGACATTTTACGGTTTTTTCAATTTTCTGAAAAATCCTATCATTAGATTTTTTTAAAAATACGATATTCTTGCTTAACTAACGTTTCTACATAGGGATTAAGCATTTAGAACGAAATCTAATGTCAGAAAATGGCACTTTACTCTTGACATTTTTCGGTTTTTTCAATTTTCTGGAAAATCCTATCATTAGATTTTTTTAAAAATACGATATTCTTGCTTAACTAACGTTTTTACATAGGGATTAAGCATTTAGAACGAAATCTAATGTAGGAAAATGGTACTTTACTCTTGATCGGTACGTTGGGACTTTGAAAATATTCGGGCGTACGTGGCGCGCTCGGCGCTTCGAACAGCTCCGGTGTCCCCATTATTTTCGATTTACGGCTAAAATAAATTTTTCTAATTTTTTTCAATAACATATTCCTGCTAAAATAACTTTTTTACATAGGGATTAAGCATTTAGAACGATACATTGTTTAAAATAAGGGCACTTTACTCTTGACATTTTACGGTTTTTTCAATTTTCTGAAAAATCCTATCATTAGATTTTTTTAAAAATACGATATTCTTGCTTAACTAACGTTTCTACATAGGGATTAAGCATTTAGAACGAAATCTAATGTCAGAAAATGGCACTTTACTCTTGACATTTTTCGGTTTTTTCAATTTTCTGGAAAATCCTATCATTAGATTTTTTTAAAAATACGATATTCTTGCTTAACTAACGTTTTTACATAGGGATTAAGCATTTAGAACGAAATCTAATGTAGGAAAATGGTACTTTACTCTTGATCGGTACGTTGGGACTTTGAAAATATTCGGGCGTTCCAATCGCTCGTCTGTTGCATCATAGCGCGTCTCGGCGCAATCGACCGATTCGCTCGATCCATTATTTTCGATTTACGGCTAAAATAAATTTTTCTAATTTTTTTCAATAACATATTCCTGCTTAAATAACTTTTTTACATAGGGATTAAGCATTTAGAACGATACATTGTTTAAAATAAGGGCACTTTACTCTTGACATTTTACGGTTTTTTCAATTTTCTGAAAAATCCTATCATTAGATTTTTTTAAAAATACGATATTCTTGCTTAACTAACGTTTCTACATAGGGATTAAGCATTTAGAACGAAATCTAATGTCAGAAAATGGCACTTTACTCTTGACATTTTTCGGTTTTTTCAATTTTCTGGAAAATCCTATCATTAGATTTTTTTAAAAATACGATATTCTTGCTTAACTAACGTTTTTACATAGGGATTAAGCATTTAGAACGAAATCTAATGTAGGAAAATGGTACTTTACTCTTGATCGGTACGTTGGGACTTTGAAAATATTCGGGCGTACGCGGCGCGCTCGGCGCTTCGAACAGCTCCGGTGTCCCCATTATTTTCGATTTACGGCTAAAATAAATTTTTCTAATTTTTTTCAATGACATATTCCTGCTAAAATAACTTTTTTACATAGGGATTAAGCATTTAGAACGATACATTGTTTAAAATAAGGGCACTTTACTCTTGACATTTTACGGTTTTTTCAATTTTCTGAAAAATCCTATCATTAGATTTTTTTAAAAATACGATATTCTTGCTTAACTAACGTTTCTACATAGGGATTAAGCATTTAGAACGAAATCTAATGTCAGAAAATGGCACTTTACTCTTGACATTTTTCGGTTTTTTCAATTTTCTGGAAAATCCTATCATTAGATTTTTTTAAAAATACGATATTCTTGCTTAACTAACGTTTTTACATAGGGATTAAGCATTTAGAACGAAATCTAATGTAGGAAAATGGTACTTTACTCTTGATCGGTACGTTGGGACTTTGAAAATATTCGGGCGTTCCAATCGCTCGTCTGTTGCATCATAGCGCGTCTCGGCGCAATCGACCGATTCGCTCGATCCATTATTTTCGATTTACGGCTAAAATAAATTTTTCTAATTTTTTTCAATAACATATTCCTGCTTAAATAACTTTTTTACATAGGGATTAAGCATTTAGAACGATACATTGTTTAAAATAAGGGCACTTTACTCTTGACATTTTACGGTTTTTTCAATTTTCTGAAAAATCCTATCATTAGATTTTTTTAAAAATACGATATTCTTGCTTAACTAACGTTTCTACATAGGGATTAAGCATTTAGAACGAAATCTAATGTCAGAAAATGGCACTTTACTCTTGACATTTTTCGGTTTTTTCAATTTTCTGGAAAATCCTATCATTAGATTTTTTTAAAAATACGATATTCTTGCTTAACTAACGTTTTTACATAGGGATTAAGCATTTAGAACGAAATCTAATGTAGGAAAATGGTACTTTACTCTTGATCGGTACGTTGGGACTTTGAAAATATTCGGGCGTACGCGGCGCGCTCGGCGCTTCGAACAGCTCCGGTGTCCCCATTATTTTCGATTTACGGCTAAAATAAATTTTTCTAATTTTTTTCAATAACATATTCCTGCTAAAATAACTTTTTTACATAGGGATTAAGCATTTAGAACGATACATTGTTTAAAATAAGGGCACTTTACTCTTGACATTTTACGGTTTTTTCAATTTTCTGAAAAATCCTATCATTAGATTTTTTTAAAAATACGATATTCTTGCTTAACTAACGTTTCTACATAGGGATTAAGCATTTAGAACGAAATCTAATGTCAGAAAATGGCACTTTACTCTTGACATTTTTCGGTTTTTTCAATTTTCTGGAAAATCCTATCATTAGATTTTTTTAAAAATACGATATTCTTGCTTAACTAACGTTTTTACATAGGGATTAAGCATTTAGAACGAAATCTAATGTAGGAAAATGGTACTTTACTCTTGATCGGTACGTTGGGACTTTGAAAATATTCGGGGGTTCCAATCGCTCGTCTGTTGCATCATAGCGCGTCTCGGCGCAATCGACCGATTCGCTCGATCCATTATTTTCGATTTACGGCTAAAATAAATTTTTCTAATTTTTTTCAATAACATATTCCTGCTTAAATAACTTTTTTACATAGGGATTAAGCATTTAGAACGATACATTGTTTAAAATAAGGGCACTTTACTCTTGACATTTTACGGTTTTTTCAATTTTCTGAAAAATCCTATCATTAGATTTTTTTAAAAATACGATATTCTTGCTTAACTAACGTTTCTACATAGGGATTAAGCATTTAGAACGAAATCTAATGTCAGAAAATGGCACTTTACTCTTGACATTTTTCGGTTTTTTCAATTTTCTGGGAAATCCTATCATTAGATTTTTTTAAAAATACGATATTCTTGCTTAACTAACGTTTTTACATAGGGATTAAGCATTTAGAACGAAATCTAATGTAGGAAAATGGTACTTTACTCTTGATCGGTACGTTGGGACTTTGAAAATATTCGGGCGTTCCAATCGCTCGTCTGTTGCATCATAGCGCGTCTCGGCGCAATCGACCGATTCGCTCGATCCATTATTTTCGATTTACGGCTAAAATAAATTTTTCTAATTTTTTTCAATAACATATTCCTGCTTAAATAACTTTTTTACATAGGGATTAAGCATTTAGAACGATACATTGTTTAAAATAAGGGCACTTTACTCTTGACATTTTACGGTTTTTTCAATTTTCTGAAAAATCCTATCATTAGATTTTTTTAAAAATACGATATTCTTGCTTAACTAACGTTTCTACATAGGGATTAAGCATTTAGAACGAAATCTAATGTCAGAAAATGGCACTTTACTCTTGACATTTTTCGGTTTTTTCAATTTTCTGGGAAATCCTATCATTAGATTTTTTTAAAAATACGATATTCTTGCTTAACTAACGTTTTTACATAGGGATTAAGCATTTAGAACGAAATCTAATGTAGGAAAATGGTACTTTACTCTTGATCGGTACGTTGGGACTTTGAAAATATTCGGGCGTTCCAATCGCTCGTCTGTTGCATCATAGCGCGTCTCGGCGCAATCGACCGATTCGCTCGATCCATTATTTTCGATTTACGGCTAAAATAAATTTTTCTAATTTTTTTCAATAACATATTCCTGCTTAAATAACTTTTTTACATAGGGATTAAGCATTTAGAACGATACATTGTTTAAAATAAGGGCACTTTACTCTTGACATTTTACGGTTTTTTCAATTTTCTGAAAAATCCTATCATTAGATTTTTTTAAAAATACGATATTCTTGCTTAACTAACGTTTCTACATAGGGATTAAGCATTTAGAACGAAATCTAATGTCAGAAAATGGCACTTTACTCTTGACATTTTTCGGTTTTTTCAATTTTCTGGAAAATCCTATCATTAGATTTTTTTAAAAATACGATATTCTTGCTTAACTAACGTTTTTACATAGGGATTAAGCATTTAGAACGAAATCTAATGTAGGAAAATGGTACTTTACTCTTGATCGGTACGTTGGGACTTTGAAAATATTCGGGCGTACGCGGCGCGCTCGGCGCTTCGAACAGCTCCGGTGTCCCCATTATTTTCGATTTACGGCTAAAATAAATTTTTCTAATTTTTTTCAATGACATATTCCTGCTAAAATAACTTTTTTACATAGGGATTAAGCATTTAGAACGATACATTGTTTAAAATAAGGGCACTTTACTCTTGACATTTTACGGTTTTTTCAATTTTCTGAAAAATCCTATCATTAGATTTTTTTAAAAATACGATATTCTTGCTTAACTAACGTTTCTACATAGGGATTAAGCATTTAGAACGAAATCTAATGTCAGAAAATGGCACTTTACTCTTGACATTTTTCGGTTTTTTCAATTTTCTGGAAAATCCTATCATTAGATTTTTTTAAAAATACGATATTCTTGCTTAACTAACGTTTTTACATAGGGATTAAGCATTTAGAACGAAATCTAATGTAGGAAAATGGTACTTTACTCTTGATCGGTACGTTGGGACTTTGAAAATATTCGGGCGTTCCAATCGCTCGTCTGTTGCATCATAGCGCGTCTCGGCGCAATCGACCGATTCGCTCGATCCATTATTTTCGATTTACGGCTAAAATAAATTTTTCTAATTTTTTTCAATAACATATTCCTGCTTAAATAACTTTTTTACATAGGGATTAAGCATTTAGAACGATACATTGTTTAAAATAAGGGCACTTTACTCTTGACATTTTACGGTTTTTTCAATTTTCTGAAAAATCCTATCATTAGATTTTTTTAAAAATACGATATTCTTGCTTAACTAACGTTTCTACATAGGGATTAAGCATTTAGAACGAAATCTAATGTCAGAAAATGGCACTTTACTCTTGACATTTTTCGGTTTTTTCAATTTTCTGGAAAATCCTATCATTAGATTTTTTTAAAAATACGATATTCTTGCTTAACTAACGTTTTTACATAGGGATTAAGCATTTAGAACGAAATCTAATGTAGGAAAATGGTACTTTACTCTTGATCGGTACGTTGGGACTTTGAAAATATTCGGGCGTACGCGGCGCGCTCGGCGCTTCGAACAGCTCCGGTGTCCCCATTATTTTCGATTTACGGCTAAAATAAATTTTTCTAATTTTTTTCAATAACATATTCCTGCTAAAATAACTTTTTTACATAGGGATTAAGCATTTAGAACGATACATTGTTTAAAATAAGGGCACTTTACTCTTGACATTTTACGGTTTTTTCAATTTTCTGAAAAATCCTATCATTAGATTTTTTTAAAAATACGATATTCTTGCTTAACTAACGTTTCTACATAGGGATTAAGCATTTAGAACGAAATCTAATGTCAGAAAATGGCACTTTACTCTTGACATTTTTCGGTTTTTTCAATTTTCTGGAAAATCCTATCATTAGATTTTTTTAAAAATACGATATTCTTGCTTAACTAACGTTTTTACATAGGGATTAAGCATTTAGAACGAAATCTAATGTAGGAAAATGGTACTTTACTCTTGATCGGTACGTTGGGACTTTGAAAATATTCGGGCGTTCCAATCGCTCGTCTGTTGCATCATAGCGCGTCTCGGCGCAATCGACCGATTCGCTCGATCCATTATTTTCGATTTACGGCTAAAATAAATTTTTCTAATTTTTTTCAATAACATATTCCTGCTAAAATAACTTTTTTACATAGGGATTAAGCATTTAGAACGATACATTGTTTAAAATAAGGGCACTTTACTCTTGACATTTTACGGTTTTTTCAATTTTCTGAAAAATCCTATCATTAGATTTTTTTAAAAATACGATATTCTTGCTTAACTAACGTTTCTACATAGGGATTAAGCATTTAGAACGAAATCTAATGTCAGAAAATGGCACTTTACTCTTGACATTTTTCGGTTTTTTCAATTTTCTGGAAAATCCTATCATTAGATTTTTTTAAAAATACGATATTCTTGCTTAACTAACGTTTTTACATAGGGATTAAGCATTTAGAACGAAATCTAATGTAGGAAAATGGTACTTTACTCTTGATCGGTACGTTGGGACTTTGAAAATATTCGGGCGTTCCAATCGCTCGTCTGTTGCATCATAGCGCGTCTCGGCGCAATCGACCGATTCGCTCGATCCATTATTTTCGATTTACGGCTAAAATAAATTTTTCTAATTTTTTTCAATAACATATTCCTGCTTAAATAACTTTTTTACATAGGGATTAAGCATTTAGAACGATACATTGTTTAAAATAAGGGCACTTTACTCTTGACATTTTACGGTTTTTTCAATTTTCTGAAAAATCCTATCATTAGATTTTTTTAAAAATACGATATTCTTGCTTAACTAACGTTTCTACATAGGGATTAAGCATTTAGAACGAAATCTAATGTCAGAAAATGGCACTTTACTCTTGACATTTTTCGGTTTTTTCAATTTTCTGGAAAATCCTATCATTAGATTTTTTTAAAAATACGATATTCTTGCTTAACTAACGTTTTTACATAGGGATTAAGCATTTAGAACGAAATCTAATGTAGGAAAATGGTACTTTACTCTTGATCGGTACGTTGGGACTTTGAAAATATTCGGGCGTACGCGGCGCGCTCGGCGCTTCGAACAGCTCCGGTGTCCCCATTATTTTCGATTTACGGCTAAAATAAATTTTTCTAATTTTTTTCAATGACATATTCCTGCTAAAATAACTTTTTTACATAGGGATTAAGCATTTAGAACGATACATTGTTTAAAATAAGGGCACTTTACTCTTGACATTTTACGGTTTTTTCAATTTTCTGAAAAATCCTATCATTAGATTTTTTTAAAAATACGATATTCTTGCTTAACTAACGTTTCTACATAGGGATTAAGCATTTAGAACGAAATCTAATGTCAGAAAATGGCACTTTACTCTTGACATTTTTCGGTTTTTTCAATTTTCTGGAAAATCCTATCATTAGATTTTTTTAAAAATACGATATTCTTGCTTAACTAACGTTTTTACATAGGGATTAAGCATTTAGAACGAAATCTAATGTAGGAAAATGGTACTTTACTCTTGATCGGTACGTTGGGACTTTGAAAATATTCGGGCGTTCCAATCGCTCGTCTGTTGCATCATAGCGCGTCTCGGCGCAATCGACCGATTCGCTCGATCCATTATTTTCGATTTACGGCTAAAATAAATTTTTCTAATTTTTTTCAATAACATATTCCTGCTTAAATAACTTTTTTACATAGGGATTAAGCATTTAGAACGATACATTGTTTAAAATAAGGGCACTTTACTCTTGACATTTTACGGTTTTTTCAATTTTCTGAAAAATCCTATCATTAGATTTTTTTAAAAATACGATATTCTTGCTTAACTAACGTTTCTACATAGGGATTAAGCATTTAGAACGAAATCTAATGTCAGAAAATGGCACTTTACTCTTGACATTTTTCGGTTTTTTCAATTTTCTGGAAAATCCTATCATTAGATTTTTTTAAAAATACGATATTCTTGCTTAACTAACGTTTTTACATAGGGATTAAGCATTTAGAACGAAATCTAATGTAGGAAAATGGTACTTTACTCTTGATCGGTACGTTGGGACTTTGAAAATATTCGGGCGTACGCGGCGCGCTCGGCGCTTCGAACAGCTCCGGTGTCCCCATTATTTTCGATTTACGGCTAAAATAAATTTTTCTAATTTTTTTCAATAACATATTCCTGCTAAAATAACTTTTTTACATAGGGATTAAGCATTTAGAACGATACATTGTTTAAAATAAGGGCACTTTACTCTTGACATTTTACGGTTTTTTCAATTTTCTGAAAAATCCTATCATTAGATTTTTTTAAAAATACGATATTCTTGCTTAACTAACGTTTCTACATAGGGATTAAGCATTTAGAACGAAATCTAATGTCAGAAAATGGCACTTTACTCTTGACATTTTTCGGTTTTTTCAATTTTCTGGAAAATCCTATCATTAGATTTTTTTAAAAATACGATATTCTTGCTTAACTAACGTTTTTACATAGGGATTAAGCATTTAGAACGAAATCTAATGTAGGAAAATGGTACTTTACTCTTGATCGGTACGTTGGGACTTTGAAAATATTCGGGGGTTCCAATCGCTCGTCTGTTGCATCATAGCGCGTCTCGGCGCAATCGACCGATTCGCTCGATCCATTATTTTCGATTTACGGCTAAAATAAATTTTTCTAATTTTTTTCAATAACATATTCCTGCTTAAATAACTTTTTTACATAGGGATTAAGCATTTAGAACGATACATTGTTTAAAATAAGGGCACTTTACTCTTGACATTTTACGGTTTTTTCAATTTTCTGAAAAATCCTATCATTAGATTTTTTTAAAAATACGATATTCTTGCTTAACTAACGTTTCTACATAGGGATTAAGCATTTAGAACGAAATCTAATGTCAGAAAATGGCACTTTACTCTTGACATTTTTCGGTTTTTTCAATTTTCTGGGAAATCCTATCATTAGATTTTTTTAAAAATACGATATTCTTGCTTAACTAACGTTTTTACATAGGGATTAAGCATTTAGAACGAAATCTAATGTAGGAAAATGGTACTTTACTCTTGATCGGTACGTTGGGACTTTGAAAATATTCGGGCGTTCCAATCGCTCGTCTGTTGCATCATAGCGCGTCTCGGCGCAATCGACCGATTCGCTCGATCCATTATTTTCGATTTACGGCTAAAATAAATTTTTCTAATTTTTTTCAATAACATATTCCTGCTTAAATAACTTTTTTACATAGGGATTAAGCATTTAGAACGATACATTGTTTAAAATAAGGGCACTTTACTCTTGACATTTTACGGTTTTTTCAATTTTCTGAAAAATCCTATCATTAGATTTTTTTAAAAATACGATATTCTTGCTTAACTAACGTTTCTACATAGGGATTAAGCATTTAGAACGAAATCTAATGTCAGAAAATGGCACTTTACTCTTGACATTTTTCGGTTTTTTCAATTTTCTGGGAAATCCTATCATTAGATTTTTTTAAAAATACGATATTCTTGCTTAACTAACGTTTTTACATAGGGATTAAGCATTTAGAACGAAATCTAATGTAGGAAAATGGTACTTTACTCTTGATCGGTACGTTGGGACTTTGAAAATATTCGGGCGTTCCAATCGCTCGTCTGTTGCATCATAGCGCGTCTCGGCGCAATCGACCGATTCGCTCGATCCATTATTTTCGATTTACGGCTAAAATAAATTTTTCTAATTTTTTTCAATAACATATTCCTGCTTAAATAACTTTTTTACATAGGGATTAAGCATTTAGAACGATACATTGTTTAAAATAAGGGCACTTTACTCTTGACATTTTACGGTTTTTTCAATTTTCTGAAAAATCCTATCATTAGATTTTTTTAAAAATACGATATTCTTGCTTAACTAACGTTTCTACATAGGGATTAAGCATTTAGAACGAAATCTAATGTCAGAAAATGGCACTTTACTCTTGACATTTTTCGGTTTTTTCAATTTTCTGGAAAATCCTATCATTAGATTTTTTTAAAAATACGATATTCTTGCTTAACTAACGTTTTTACATAGGGATTAAGCATTTAGAACGAAATCTAATGTAGGAAAATGGTACTTTACTCTTGATCGGTACGTTGGGACTTTGAAAATATTCGGGCGTACGCGGCGCGCTCGGCGCTTCGAACAGCTCCGGTGTCCCCATTATTTTCGATTTACGGCTAAAATAAATTTTTCTAATTTTTTTCAATGACATATTCCTGCTAAAATAACTTTTTTACATAGGGATTAAGCATTTAGAACGATACATTGTTTAAAATAAGGGCACTTTACTCTTGACATTTTACGGTTTTTTCAATTTTCTGAAAAATCCTATCATTAGATTTTTTTAAAAATACGATATTCTTGCTTAACTAACGTTTCTACATAGGGATTAAGCATTTAGAACGAAATCTAATGTCAGAAAATGGCACTTTACTCTTGACATTTTTCGGTTTTTTCAATTTTCTGGAAAATCCTATCATTAGATTTTTTTAAAAATACGATATTCTTGCTTAACTAACGTTTTTACATAGGGATTAAGCATTTAGAACGAAATCTAATGTAGGAAAATGGTACTTTACTCTTGATCGGTACGTTGGGACTTTGAAAATATTCGGGCGTTCCAATCGCTCGTCTGTTGCATCATAGCGCGTCTCGGCGCAATCGACCGATTCGCTCGATCCATTATTTTCGATTTACGGCTAAAATAAATTTTTCTAATTTTTTTCAATAACATATTCCTGCTTAAATAACTTTTTTACATAGGGATTAAGCATTTAGAACGATACATTGTTTAAAATAAGGGCACTTTACTCTTGACATTTTACGGTTTTTTCAATTTTCTGAAAAATCCTATCATTAGATTTTTTTAAAAATACGATATTCTTGCTTAACTAACGTTTCTACATAGGGATTAAGCATTTAGAACGAAATCTAATGTCAGAAAATGGCACTTTACTCTTGACATTTTTCGGTTTTTTCAATTTTCTGGAAAATCCTATCATTAGATTTTTTTAAAAATACGATATTCTTGCTTAACTAACGTTTTTACATAGGGATTAAGCATTTAGAACGAAATCTAATGTAGGAAAATGGTACTTTACTCTTGATCGGTACGTTGGGACTTTGAAAATATTCGGGCGTACGCGGCGCGCTCGGCGCTTCGAACAGCTCCGGTGTCCCCATTATTTTCGATTTACGGCTAAAATAAATTTTTCTAATTTTTTTCAATAACATATTCCTGCTAAAATAACTTTTTTACATAGGGATTAAGCATTTAGAACGATACATTGTTTAAAATAAGGGCACTTTACTCTTGACATTTTACGGTTTTTTCAATTTTCTGAAAAATCCTATCATTAGATTTTTTTAAAAATACGATATTCTTGCTTAACTAACGTTTCTACATAGGGATTAAGCATTTAGAACGAAATCTAATGTCAGAAAATGGCACTTTACTCTTGACATTTTTCGGTTTTTTCAATTTTCTGGAAAATCCTATCATTAGATTTTTTTAAAAATACGATATTCTTGCTTAACTAACGTTTTTACATAGGGATTAAGCATTTAGAACGAAATCTAATGTAGGAAAATGGTACTTTACTCTTGATCGGTACGTTGGGACTTTGAAAATATTCGGGGGTTCCAATCGCTCGTCTGTTGCATCATAGCGCGTCTCGGCGCAATCGACCGATTCGCTCGATCCATTATTTTCGATTTACGGCTAAAATAAATTTTTCTAATTTTTTTCAATAACATATTCCTGCTTAAATAACTTTTTTACATAGGGATTAAGCATTTAGAACGATACATTGTTTAAAATAAGGGCACTTTACTCTTGACATTTTACGGTTTTTTCAATTTTCTGAAAAATCCTATCATTAGATTTTTTTAAAAATACGATATTCTTGCTTAACTAACGTTTCTACATAGGGATTAAGCATTTAGAACGAAATCTAATGTCAGAAAATGGCACTTTACTCTTGACATTTTTCGGTTTTTTCAATTTTCTGGGAAATCCTATCATTAGATTTTTTTAAAAATACGATATTCTTGCTTAACTAACGTTTTTACATAGGGATTAAGCATTTAGAACGAAATCTAATGTAGGAAAATGGTACTTTACTCTTGATCGGTACGTTGGGACTTTGAAAATATTCGGGCGTTCCAATCGCTCGTCTGTTGCATCATAGCGCGTCTCGGCGCAATCGACCGATTCGCTCGATCCATTATTTTCGATTTACGGCTAAAATAAATTTTTCTAATTTTTTTCAATAACATATTCCTGCTTAAATAACTTTTTTACATAGGGATTAAGCATTTAGAACGATACATTGTTTAAAATAAGGGCACTTTACTCTTGACATTTTACGGTTTTTTCAATTTTCTGAAAAATCCTATCATTAGATTTTTTTAAAAATACGATATTCTTGCTTAACTAACGTTTCTACATAGGGATTAAGCATTTAGAACGAAATCTAATGTCAGAAAATGGCACTTTACTCTTGACATTTTTCGGTTTTTTCAATTTTCTGGGAAATCCTATCATTAGATTTTTTTAAAAATACGATATTCTTGCTTAACTAACGTTTTTACATAGGGATTAAGCATTTAGAACGAAATCTAATGTAGGAAAATGGTACTTTACTCTTGATCGGTACGTTGGGACTTTGAAAATATTCGGGCGTTCCAATCGCTCGTCTGTTGCATCATAGCGCGTCTCGGCGCAATCGACCGATTCGCTCGATCCATTATTTTCGATTTACGGCTAAAATAAATTTTTCTAATTTTTTTCAATAACATATTCCTGCTTAAATAACTTTTTTACATAGGGATTAAGCATTTAGAACGATACATTGTTTAAAATAAGGGCACTTTACTCTTGACATTTTACGGTTTTTTCAATTTTCTGAAAAATCCTATCATTAGATTTTTTTAAAAATACGATATTCTTGCTTAACTAACGTTTCTACATAGGGATTAAGCATTTAGAACGAAATCTAATGTCAGAAAATGGCACTTTACTCTTGACATTTTTCGGTTTTTTCAATTTTCTGGAAAATCCTATCATTAGATTTTTTTAAAAATACGATATTCTTGCTTAACTAACGTTTTTACATAGGGATTAAGCATTTAGAACGAAATCTAATGTAGGAAAATGGTACTTTACTCTTGATCGGTACGTTGGGACTTTGAAAATATTCGGGCGTACGCGGCGCGCTCGGCGCTTCGAACAGCTCCGGTGTCCCCATTATTTTCGATTTACGGCTAAAATAAATTTTTCTAATTTTTTTCAATGACATATTCCTGCTAAAATAACTTTTTTACATAGGGATTAAGCATTTAGAACGATACATTGTTTAAAATAAGGGCACTTTACTCTTGACATTTTACGGTTTTTTCAATTTTCTGAAAAATCCTATCATTAGATTTTTTTAAAAATACGATATTCTTGCTTAACTAACGTTTCTACATAGGGATTAAGCATTTAGAACGAAATCTAATGTCAGAAAATGGCACTTTACTCTTGACATTTTTCGGTTTTTTCAATTTTCTGGAAAATCCTATCATTAGATTTTTTTAAAAATACGATATTCTTGCTTAACTAACGTTTTTACATAGGGATTAAGCATTTAGAACGAAATCTAATGTAGGAAAATGGTACTTTACTCTTGATCGGTACGTTGGGACTTTGAAAATATTCGGGCGTTCCAATCGCTCGTCTGTTGCATCATAGCGCGTCTCGGCGCAATCGACCGATTCGCTCGATCCATTATTTTCGATTTACGGCTAAAATAAATTTTTCTAATTTTTTTCAATAACATATTCCTGCTTAAATAACTTTTTTACATAGGGATTAAGCATTTAGAACGATACATTGTTTAAAATAAGGGCACTTTACTCTTGACATTTTACGGTTTTTTCAATTTTCTGAAAAATCCTATCATTAGATTTTTTTAAAAATACGATATTCTTGCTTAACTAACGTTTCTACATAGGGATTAAGCATTTAGAACGAAATCTAATGTCAGAAAATGGCACTTTACTCTTGACATTTTTCGGTTTTTTCAATTTTCTGGAAAATCCTATCATTAGATTTTTTTAAAAATACGATATTCTTGCTTAACTAACGTTTTTACATAGGGATTAAGCATTTAGAACGAAATCTAATGTAGGAAAATGGTACTTTACTCTTGATCGGTACGTTGGGACTTTGAAAATATTCGGGCGTACGCGGCGCGCTCGGCGCTTCGAACAGCTCCGGTGTCCCCATTATTTTCGATTTACGGCTAAAATAAATTTTTCTAATTTTTTTCAATAACATATTCCTGCTAAAATAACTTTTTTACATAGGGATTAAGCATTTAGAACGATACATTGTTTAAAATAAGGGCACTTTACTCTTGACATTTTACGGTTTTTTCAATTTTCTGAAAAATCCTATCATTAGATTTTTTTAAAAATACGATATTCTTGCTTAACTAACGTTTCTACATAGGGATTAAGCATTTAGAACGAAATCTAATGTCAGAAAATGGCACTTTACTCTTGACATTTTTCGGTTTTTTCAATTTTCTGGAAAATCCTATCATTAGATTTTTTTAAAAATACGATATTCTTGCTTAACTAACGTTTTTACATAGGGATTAAGCATTTAGAACGAAATCTAATGTAGGAAAATGGTACTTTACTCTTGATCGGTACGTTGGGACTTTGAAAATATTCGGGGGTTCCAATCGCTCGTCTGTTGCATCATAGCGCGTCTCGGCGCAATCGACCGATTCGCTCGATCCATTATTTTCGATTTACGGCTAAAATAAATTTTTCTAATTTTTTTCAATAACATATTCCTGCTTAAATAACTTTTTTACATAGGGATTAAGCATTTAGAACGATACATTGTTTAAAATAAGGGCACTTTACTCTTGACATTTTACGGTTTTTTCAATTTTCTGAAAAATCCTATCATTAGATTTTTTTAAAAATACGATATTCTTGCTTAACTAACGTTTCTACATAGGGATTAAGCATTTAGAACGAAATCTAATGTCAGAAAATGGCACTTTACTCTTGACATTTTTCGGTTTTTTCAATTTTCTGGGAAATCCTATCATTAGATTTTTTTAAAAATACGATATTCTTGCTTAACTAACGTTTTTACATAGGGATTAAGCATTTAGAACGAAATCTAATGTAGGAAAATGGTACTTTACTCTTGATCGGTACGTTGGGACTTTGAAAATATTCGGGCGTTCCAATCGCTCGTCTGTTGCATCATAGCGCGTCTCGGCGCAATCGACCGATTCGCTCGATCCATTATTTTCGATTTACGGCTAAAATAAATTTTTCTAATTTTTTTCAATAACATATTCCTGCTTAAATAACTTTTTTACATAGGGATTAAGCATTTAGAACGATACATTGTTTAAAATAAGGGCACTTTACTCTTGACATTTTACGGTTTTTTCAATTTTCTGAAAAATCCTATCATTAGATTTTTTTAAAAATACGATATTCTTGCTTAACTAACGTTTCTACATAGGGATTAAGCATTTAGAACGAAATCTAATGTCAGAAAATGGCACTTTACTCTTGACATTTTTCGGTTTTTTCAATTTTCTGGGAAATCCTATCATTAGATTTTTTTAAAAATACGATATTCTTGCTTAACTAACGTTTTTACATAGGGATTAAGC